>NC_063044.1:73620609-73807775 GCF_018812025.1 Megalobrama amblycephala
CTCTGCTGTTGCCGCTGGATCTCTGTTGATTGTTGCTGCAGTCGGGATCTTCTGCATCTGCAAGAAATGTAGAAAAACTGATCAAGAAGGCAAGTGTCAAGTTAAAAACGGCTACTGAATTTGTAAAAGTGTTATAATAAATAATAATATGCTTTAATAGTATAGTATAGTTCATTTTAATGCATGTCATTTTGACCCGGAGATTTTCTTTTTCCTGAAAATGCTATTTAATGTTATCGCATTGGACTTAAACTCACTGACTTTGCTCTCACAGGGTATAACAACTTCCCCTCCAAAAATGGGATACTTTTTGTAATTGTTACACTTATGGTGTTCCTGGTCAAAAATGACCGGCCTCCAAAAATTTGCTTATAATTTTCTCTTTATGCTATATTATTACCAAATATGGGATTCAAACTTGTTTTCTTTCAGCACAGGTTGATCGTAGGCCTCATTGATCTGTTGATCTTTGAGTGAAAGTCAAAGTGAATCAATTTGTTAATGTAATGCAGCAATGTGTGCATTAATATTTTAACTTTGACAGCCCTAATAACATATATGTTTTAAAGAAACAGATCTAGTTAACAACAAATAGTTTTTGTTTATTTATTATATCTTGTTATCATTGAAACAGTTGAGACTCATGAAGAAGAAATCACTTACGTTGAGGCAATTTTCTACAAAAGAAAAGCACATAAATCGGTAAGATCATTTATTACTAATTCATGTTGTGTGTTTTAGTTCAGCAGTGAGTGTGCTTGTGTGTGACAGATCATCATACAGACAAAAACACAAAACAGCACCATATTAGATATGTATATCAGCCATAAGATCAGCATTCAATGCGAGAAACATATGCCATAATACTACTCATTCTGCCATGTAACTAAAGAGTAATGGCTCGTTTCCACCGAGTGGTACGGTTCAGTTCAGTACAGTATGATTCGGGATGGCAAACCCTGATCCGGCTTGCATTTCCACTGCCAACAGTACACTTACTTGATAGACATGGTGTATGCCGGAAAGTAGCAATGGATGCCGTGAAGAAGAAAGTGACAGTAAACAACAATGGAGGACATACAGCAGGTTTGTTTGAGCAAAGGTTGAAGGCTGCAGGAAAAAGAGCTGAAAAGTACACATTGTGTTGCAACCATAGACTGAAAAAAAAATATGGACGTAGTGTCTGTGACGTCACCCGTAGATTTCTGAAGAGCATTTTTGAAGTGAAAATGAGGCCACTGCCATCTTAGCTGCGCGTAATCGCAGGTCACTCCCGGATAACTGAAAATGGGCAAAAAGGCGGGAAGTGGTTGGAGCTAATCAAGGTGCCTGGTTGCTGAAACCACGCCTGCCTAGCGCGACTTGATCATGTTAGCAGGCAAAGGAGCTATCTATCTATCTTAGATACTATCTAAAATATTAAAGGTGCCATCGAGCGTTTTTTTACAAGATGTAATATAAGTCTAAGGTGTCCCCTGAATGTGTCTGTGAAGTTTCAGCTCAAAATACCCCATAGATTTTTTTTAATTAATTTTTTTAACTGCCTATTTTGGGGCATAATTAGAAATGCGCCGATTTAGGGTTGCGGCCCCTTTAAATCTGGCGCTCCCCCGCCCCCCGAGCTTGCGCTTGCCTTAAACAGAGCATAAACAAAGTTTACACAGCTAATATAACCATCAAAATGGATCTTTACAAAGTGTTCGTCATGCATGCGTCTGATTATGTGAGTATTGTGTACTGTTATATTGTTTACATTGATTCTGAATGAATTTGAGGCTGTGCTCCGTGGCTAACGGCTAATGCTACACTGTTGGAGAGATTTATAAAGAATGAAGTTGTGTTTATTCATTATACAGACTGCAAGTGTTTAATAATGAAAATAGCGACGGCTCTTGTGTCCGTGAATACAGTAATAAAGATGGTAACTTTAACCACATTTAACAGTACATTAGCAACATGCTAACGAAACATTTAGAAAGACAGTTTACAAATATCACTAAAAATATCATGTTATCATGGATCATGTCAGTTATTATTGCTCCATCTGCCATTTTTCTCTATTGTCCTTGCTTGCTTACCTAGTCTGATGATTCAGCTCTGCACAGATCCAGACGTTTTGCCCTTGTCTAATGCCATATATATCTATGCTCTAATGCATTGATCATGGGCTGGCATATGCAAATATTGGGGGTGTACACCCCGACTATTACGTAACAGTCGGTGTTATGTTGAGATTCGTCTGTTCTTCGGAGGTCTTTTAAACAAATGAGATTTATATAAGAAGGAGTAAACAATGTAGTTTGAAACTCACTGTATGTCATTTCTATGTACTGAACTCTTGTTATTTAACTATGCCTAGATAAATTCAATTTTTCATTCTAGGGCACCTTTAATAAAGATAACAAGTTCATTAGAAAGTTCTAAAGGTGTATTGTCAGTCTACTGTGTCTTTTTGTAAGATACAGATGCTCCAGCACCAGTAATTAATTTGTGTCAGGTGTGCAAATAACATGCAAAATCAAACGGAACTTCATACCTTTATAATGAAATAGCGATCGCAAGATGAATCCAATCCTTGGCACTTAATTGGGTAAAATGTCCATGAGTGTCCATTGCAAAAAACAGTACTTTTTGTCAACAAAAGCATTAAATCCATAAAATATTGATATATTATCCATTGTTTGCATCACATTTCTTCTGAATGATCTACTTTCTATCATTGTTCTTCAAGAAATTATGCAACCTGAGCAGCGTTTATGTTGTAAAACTGTATATGATCTCACAAACAAATGAGTCCGCGTTTTTATTTTTCAAAATAGTGCAGTAGTTTTAGTTATAATATCCAAGCAGTGCTGTCAGAGTTTTATATCCTCCCGCCATTTTCATTGTAGTAAATCTCACAAACAAAACTTTTAGCCAATGCCAAGACGATCCAATAACATGTGCTTTGTTTATCTTCGCATACATGCACATCAACACAGACACACATCTCTCGAGTCTCGACCATTAACGCAGCAAGCCATATTATTTTATAATTGTATAAAATAATCCAGAAAAAAGCACAAATATGGCAGAGATGCCAAATTCAGCGGCTGGAATTAGCTGAGGTAAAGTGAGTGACGGCTCACAGACAGCAGCGGCATCTACCTGTCACTCAAGTGACCACGCCCTTAATTATGCAGAACTTTAAGGCTTAATATAATTTAAACAGATGAGTTATAAAAAAAAATTCACCCCCCTCAGAGTTGTCATGAAGGGCAAAATTAGCTATTGTCAAGAGAAATGGAGTGTTCTCTTCCAAACAATTTGATAAAGATTTTAAAAGATATAATAAAAAGCAGAAAATTGTTGAACTTGGAGAATCTCTGGGGTCTATGAAGTTTTCATAGATGAGACATACAAAAACACATGCTGTGGGCTCAAGTGAAGTGTATACCATGGAGCCTTTATAGCTCTCGGAGCAGTAGTAGTAGTAGGAGTGGTAGTAGTAGTTGTGTAGTTTTGCTGAAGAAAGAAAGAGCATACAAACAAGCAGCAAGCGGAAGCCGACGCCAGACCACAACCCTCAGAAGATCAAAGAAGACACCTGATTTTCTTAGAGAAAACATATACTTAATAAAGAAGAAGGGTAAGCTTTAAAATGTAATTATTTATCTGGCCATGGAACGTCCAGCTTAGCTGGCATAGAGTGGTGTATTTAGCTTTTGCCTTTGCAAGAAATAATAAAATGAGAATTGGGACTGCCCTCAAACTCTGATAGTATTGTCTCAGTCTGTTTATTGTTGTAGAGTGAGAATCCATTTGGGGTATCAGAAGTTGACTGACTGAAAAAGATAGATTTTTATAAAGATATCCCGACGGACTTTACAAAGTCAGGTTGCCAACCAGAGTGGGCCGTGGGAGTGCATTAGCAGGCATAGCTGTCCTCTGAGGGCGAAGAGCCAGCTGTGGTGCACTGAACGGAAGGCTAACCCACCCCACCCAGGTAGGCTTGGTTGATATCTGAACCGTAGGCCTAGGAGGTACGGTAGTGATCAGAAGTAGACCCTGAGATAATATAATCTAAGAAGAAAATATTATATGCCTACCTGACTCCTCCTGAATCTATTTACAGGAGTTGAGTAATATGAATAGAGGAAGTGGCTCGTGACCAAGATAGTGTTACGTGGTCACGGCAGAAACCACCCAGGGGGTGACGCGGCACACTATAAAGACCAAAACCACAATTTGTACCAAGCTGTAAACATGTTTTTTTCTGCTGTAAATTTTAACATGGGGCTAAATGAGATTCTGTCTCTAGCAGCCAGTCGAAGAATTGCAGTTTAAGTCACTTCCGTATTGGCTTCACGAGAAACTGGGGGAGGTTGCCGCTTGGTTGCAACGGTATTGTGTTGTCATTCCCCTTGTAGCACGCTCAAGTGACGATTCTCTGTCAACCAATCAACGTTCTGCAGTGAGTGTAGCTCCACCCTTTTGGTACCGGTACTATTGGTACTAATTGTGCTTGGTACCCCAACGGAAGGATCTCAAAATGGCAAAAATTGCTTGCCATACTGAACCGTACAAAACCGTACCGCTTGGTGGAAATAAGCCATAACAGAGTGCTCAAAATGAGCCACTGATGAAGTACTTCCTGTGTCAGTTGATGACATCACAGTCCAAATCTTCAGAGTTTCACATACTGTACGTGCTTTTGCGATTCTCACAATGTTTTTGAGAAATCGGCACAATTCTTTCTGTATGCCATTTGTACTGGAATACATTTTTATAGCAACTATTATTTTGCAAGCATTAACCCTTAATTGTATGAATGTTTCACCAATCATTAATATCTATATCTAACACAGATGGATCTCAACCTGCGGTAAAATAAAACTCCATTGATATTAGAGCAACAATTACAGAAGAATAAAATAAAGCATGTTTTGTTACCTTTTGAAGGGTTCAGTGTGAGCAGATGATTTATTCCACCATAACTGTCCTCATCAGAGCTCATTTCCCCAGAACAATCAGCATCTGGCTCAAACATATTCCTAAAACTATCATTTTCAGTGTCTTCAAAATCAATATTTTGATCGCTGACAGCTTCTTCGCCAGATCCACCATCAGGTGTCAGCGACATTAATATTTGATTGTGTTCAGCACTTGCCCTGCAGTAAATCACTGAGCTAGTTCAAGTTTTGCTGATGATGCCTCCAATAATTTTGTTTTCTGCCTGCTTTAATTATGAGTGAAACGTCACTTCATTATTGTGTATCAGACATTGCCACCTTGTGGAATAAAGTTGAATTGCACTTATTCTGTCATCAAAGATTCAATTATTGTTGTTTAGAAGAAACATACTTACACTGTTAGACACCTTGGGTTGCTAGCGACCCTATACAATTTTTCTTTTTTACAAAAAATGTATGGGAAATCAGGCATTCTTTTATAATTTCATTATTTTTCTTGTTATATTGTTTACAATGAATTGGTTGAAGAAGGTTGATGTCTAACTTTAAAAATTGTGGAGGAGAGTAGTGAATAACGTCCCGGGTCACTAAAGACCCAAGGTATGCATTTAGGGGTTAAAAAAAAGTCTCTAACCAACAAGCCTATGGAAGTTATGTGATGCACTCTAGGCTGCTTTAATATCTGCATATCGTAATGTTGTCAAGGACAAACACGCATTTATTATTATATTGTGTTTTTGACAGAATGATAAAGAGGAGGATCGTGTGGTGTATGCGCCTATCGCCAACAGAAGATGATCACAGTACCAGACCAGCGGTGCGATCGCTTTCACAGGAACCTCTGTAGTTTCCTCTGAGCTCTTTAGTTTTGAGTTTTGGGATTGTTGAAGCGAGATAATCAGTGATGGATTAATTAAATATACTTTTATAAAAAAACTGGCGATGCCATTGTATTTTTTAAACGGTAGTATCTTCAGTACCGTAAGGAATGTTGTATGTGAGGCAGGTACACTTCAATTGAACATGCGTGCCTGCAAAAACATTACAAGAGACTGCCGTTGCCTGTCTGCTGTACCCTGTGTAGTAAATTTACTTTTAACAAATGATCTAAATATTGTGGCCTACTGGAATTTTGACTTTTTAAAGGCTCATTTTCCCACAAAACAACAACAAACAAGAAACATTTTGCGTCCTCATTTCAAAAATATATATAGACATATGTGCCTGCTAAATAAACGTCTCTCAGCTTCCGTTTGAGGCTTCTGACAGTTTGAGCTAGCTTGATTTACATCTGCACAGAAAAGTGGTTGATTTGTTGGTGGATAAACAGGTTCAGCATGAGCATCTACTGCTGGGTGTTTGTGGTTGATGTTTGACAGACGCACTGCTGACGAGTCATTACTGTGGTTGAAGGGCTTTTTTTCCATTCCCTGCTCATATGAAGACTCACAGTCTGACTTTAGCTTAAAAAAAACAGACTTTACTGTGAAATGCTGAATCTAACAGATAAACGACTCTCTCAGTGTGTGATAAAATACAATATCGTGTAGTAAATTCATGTCAAATTTATTGTTTATCGCTTTTCACAATACACATTGTTTCAATGCAGCTTTACAGAAAGTCATGATGTTAATGTTTATAATATCTTCATGCCTTATAGTCACATTTATCATATTAGAGCTGGGCGATATAGTTTAATGATGGATAGTATATTTTGTAATGTTACAAGCAATCAAGCAGTTGAGATTTGCTGTTTTTGCTCAACATGAGTATGTATGTATGCAAATAAAGTTGGACATTTTTATAAATCCAACTTTATATAAGAAGCTTAATAGTTACATTTTGCAAAAATCAAGCAGGTAATCTTCGATATACAAAAGTTATCAAGCTGTTCTTGATGTCAAACCCTTTAAAGATCATGTCTTTGTCTGTCAATGTTTAACTATCATTTGTATTGTAGAATGCATTTGTATTATTTACTGTTGTAATATTTTTGGTATTTATGTATGTAAATGACTGTTTGTTGTTAATAATTTCTTTAGTTTCAGTCTAGCAAACACTTCTAACAAATGAATATTTCTAACGTTACAATAAGGTGTAAGAAATGTGCTTATATTCAGAAAAAAAAAGTGTTCAGAAAAACAATTCAATCAAAATTCAATAAAAATTTACATTTTCAACAAATTGAATACTTTTTCTCATTTGCAGTTGGTCAACAGACTATGACCCTTAAACTTCATCAAATAAAACAACATCCCACTATTAACTAGAGTGCCATCTAGAGTCCAAAATAAGACTTTTGAACAATAACAGCTTTACCTGTAAGATACACACTGTAAATACACTCACTGCCACTTTATAGGTACACCTTGCTAGTGCTAATGCCTGGGCTGGAGCCTCTTTTGCCTTCAGAACTGCCTTAAAGGATTAGTCCACTTTTAAATAAACTTTTCCTGATAATTTATTCACACCCATGTCATCCAAGATGTTCATGTCTTTCTTTCATCAGTCCAAAATAAATGATGGTTTTTGATGAAAACATTCCAGGATTATTCTCCTTATAGTGGACTTCACTGGCCTCCAAACGGTTGAAGGTCAAAATTACAGTTTCAGTGCAGCTTCAAAGAGCTTTTAACAATACCAGATGAGGAATAAGAGTCTTATCTAGAGAAACGATCGGTCATTTAAAAAAAAAAAAAACAACTGTATATGCTTTATAAACATAAAATATTGCCTTGAATGTACTTCCGGTTTCCACATTCTTCAAAACGCTTACGCTGTGTGTCCTACGCCTTCCCTATTCTACTTACGGAAAAAAACGAAACTGGTGCCGCGTTCGTTCCGTAAGCTGATTTATTTTTAACTTGATCTTCATTGTTTTTAAATCTACTAGTTATTCTTCCACTTATAGTGTAGGCTATTTAGAAAACACATATGTAAGATATACTGTCATGTAGGTTTGCAAATGGCCTTCACTTTTATTCCTTTGAGATGCTCTATACTATCTTGTTAGTCAATAAAGAGAGAAATGTTTCTTCTTTTACTTTTTGTTTTTGCTTCACAAAAAAAAAAAAAACTATTAGCTGATTCTTCTTGCATCAAGAATAACTAGTTTCACAATTTGTTACATCTAAAAGCCACAAAATGTCCAATTTTTTGTTTTATAGCACTTGTATTTGGCGCGTTTTTGATAATCCACAGTTGATTTTGCCTCACGGTGATGACGTCATCACTAGCGCGCTCCCTTCAGTCAACGTCGAGTCTTCTGAGGTAAACAATTCACGCTATTTCGCCTAATTGTAAAATAGTCTTCACAGTTTAAATAACATTTTACGTCACCCGCCATAAAACAAGAAGAAGAAGAAAATAACATTTTACGAGGACATTTCTTAAGCCGGGCACACATTTAACGAATAGCTAAAACATTCTAAGACTGTGTTCAACACACAGCGATTGTTTCCTGTGACTGAAGCAGATTTATATACTTACACATGGAATTTGAACACAGACTGTAATCGCCGACTGAACGCAACTGGTCTCTGACTGGACGCGTTTGAACGCGATCTGTCATAAGTATCAATTTACATTCATAATCGGCCTTACAATCGTTAAGTGTGTGCGCGGCTTTAGTGGTTTTCATCGCGTTCTGCACTGTTTGTGTCTGATAACTAGTAAAACACTTAAAGAATTAGGTTTTTTTAAATGTATTTCTCTACAAGATAACGAACTAATGACTTTATTGGTATAAATGTAGTTACTAGGAAATTGACCTATACTTAAGTGGACAAATTACAATGATTCATAAAGAGTGACATTAGCGTCTGTCTTTTAACACGCTATTTTTCTGTATCATTTGAGAAAAAAATAGTAATACTTTTATAGGCTTTCAGCATATATTCTGACTCAAACAATCTGTTTCTATAGCAAATACTTAATAAAGTGAGATGATCTGCTGCTGATCCTGAATGTCTTGTTTAATGAGTATTGATAGTCTATGGATCATCACTATTATCAGAGCAGCTGAAAAGCCTCTTTAATTCATGTCAATAAATCCTATTTTCACCTCATTCATTATGTTGATGTCTTCAGATCTGTAAATTGCCACATTAAGCTCATTTCATTGGTGTCAACAGACTTGAGCAATTGACATGATCAGCTATTGAGATACAGAATACAGGATATAGGTAAGTATCATAACATAATTTATTTTATTAATCTGTGAAAATGTGTTTTATATAAAACACAAAACTAAAACACACTGTACCAATGAATCTGTTATGTTAAACTCAATTGGTGGGTTATTTGTTTCTTGCAAATTTGTATTTTTCTGTTTGTTTACTCTTTCTTTTTTATTCCTACATTTTTGTCCTATGTGGTGTCTTTTAATTGTGGCATTTCTTCTCTTTTTCATATATTTCTTTGCTTATATGTTAATGAGAGGTAAGATAAAATGTAGGCATAAAGTATGTGGATGAAATTCTTAGAAATAAAAAGAGATAAAATTTGAATTAGTATAAAATACTTCGCAATTAATTTATTTAAAAGTTATTTTACTAGCTGTAAATGCTTAAAATGTCTGAATTAATAAACTTAGTAAGTGATTTCTTCTTGATTTTGTCAGATCTGCTCCTCCTCCCACTGCAATTCACCAATAAATGCTGGAATATTCCCATCAGTCTACAAGTGAAGACGAGCATCAAACCATCAGGAAGAGCTGAAATCTGCAAAGACAGAGTTTATTGAAGGACAGTGAGAAGATGAGAGATCCAGAACACTGCAGAATGAAACACACTGAAGAACAAAGAGGTTGGTGTTTATTCCCTTTTTCATTCATGAAGAGGATTCATTCAGATTTAGATGTGTTGTAATAGGACCAATCCTGAGCTGTGCAATGATATAGTTGAAGCAGCAAATTATAAGGACACCTTCTATGACTTGGCATAATTTTTTCAAAATTAAGTAATTTTAGATAATTGTGTAGTTGATCTAATATATTTTAACAGAAAAATGTGATTTGTGCAGGAAGATCAACATACTTCATTCACAGAAAGTTTCATGGATATTTAGTTTGTAAAAATGCACCAAAATGATACTTTTTGTATAAATTTTGTATAGCAATTGTATATTGTTATACTGTATATTGTACACTGTTACATCACTTATGACCTTTTCACATTTCTTTGTTTTTTTTAAAGATATACTTAAATATATTAAAAAATGTTTTTACTTTCATTTCAGACTTGATTAAAGAAAATGAGGAGAATGAAGTGCTTTGTGAAGAGGAGGGGAATCATCATGTCAAAACTGCAGGAGAAACTTTAATTCGCTCTCAAACTGAAAAAGTTTCAAAGGAAAGAAGATCCCAGAAATCTTTCACCTGCGCTGGAAAGAGTTTGACATGCAAATATAATCTTGATGTTCACATGAGAGTTCATTCTGGAGAGAAACCGTTCACATGTGATCAGTGTGGCAAAACTTTTCCGAGGGCTTCAGGCCTGAAGAGCCACCTGAAAGTTCATTCACAGGAGAAACCCCATTCATGTTCTTTGTGTGGAAAGAGTTTTTCACATCTGCAAAGTTTAAAAGATCATCAGAAAATACATACTGGTGTAAGAGATCATATGTGCTTTGAGTGTGACAAGACTTTTATTAGAGCTAAAGAACTGAAACGGCACCAGAGAATTCACACTGGAGAGAAACCTTACAAAGTGTTCACACTGCGGCAAGAGATTCAATGATTCAGGAAAGCTGAAAAACCATGAGAGGATCCACACTGAAGAGAAACCTTACAAGTGTTCGCACTGCGACAAGAGATTCAGTCAGTCAGCACATTTGAAGAAACATGAGATGATTCACACTGGAGGGAAACGTATGTGGCAGCCATTGAAAATGTGGGTTTCATTACTATTTTTTGCATTTTGTGTTTTATCTGTTCACGTCACATTGTGAGAAATAATACTATTATCAGTGCTAGAATAAGACCCCCAAAATTAACTAGTTCTAGAAACATAAAACTAATTATTTATTTATTTGTTTGTTTGTTTGTCAAATAGACAAATGTTAGTTGTTCACCTGGCATCTCGGCTTTGTTGACTGGAGCAATAAAGTTTTGATCTTTGGCATCTGGAACTTCTTGACTTGAGAGATTTCTTTAAAGAGAGAGGACTTTCCCCACAACAACTGTAAGATATAATTCTTCTGTTTAATGATTGTTTGGTACACCTGACATAGTGATATTGAAGCATTAATCTTAGCACCAAAGTCTGGGTTGTTATAATGTTCCGTTTCAGTCGGTTACATTTGATGTGATGTTGAAGTACCGATGAGATCTCACCATTGCCGTATTAGTTGCCTTGATTTGCTAGCAGTATGGCTGGTGCAGAGCAACCACTTCAAACAGTTTTTTACATGACAAGCACGTACTGGTCCGGACAAACAACACTGCAACTGTTGTGTACATCGGCCATCAAGGTGGTCTATGATCCTGTCACATGTTGAAACTCTCCCGCCATCTCCTCTTATGGATCAGAAGCATCAGATGCTTAGATTCTCGTCCTGGCCCTCTGTGCTTACCCTCAATGTAAGGGCCTTATCGTCTTCTGGACAACTGTCAACCAATCCTGACTGCTTTTGGGATTACTGACCTAAACCCAGTATTTATACCCTGAGAATGGTAATTTAATATAACTTGAAATTAAATATTCTAATAATTTGATTTTGATGAGCAGCACGATGTAATCATCAAAATGAAAACAAAAAAAGTCTGGAAATATTTTACTTTATGTCTAATAAATCTAGAAAATAATTAAGTTTTACTTTTTGAATAAAATGAGAGAAAAAAATTACTTTTTCATGATATTCTAATTTATTGAGATGCAGCTGTAGGTGACTTGACACATAATTGGCTTTTCATCTAAATTAACTCTCCTGTTGTAAGGGTTTTAGTATATCCTAATAATGAAGTGATCCTGCCAGGAGACTTTGGGCAGTTGTCATTCTCAGTGGGTGCTTCTAATCAGATCCCGAGTTTTGAATCAGTAACAGCACACGAATCTGGAACTGGTAAGGACCCTGTTCAGGTTTGCCAGGGTGCCACAGAGAAAGGTACAAAGATACGCGTAACATGTCTCACAGACTTCAGGGAAGTCTCTGCTTCTGAGTAACAGAAAGCTACAATATGTTTCAAGTGTGTCTGTCCCCCCCCCCCCACGGCCCGCTCCTGAGGGCCGCGGACCCCGACGTCATGGCGGTCTACCTCTTCCACGAGGTGCAGGTCTGTTGGGATGTGTTGAGTGGAAGGTGTCCAGTAGGTTGGGGTCTAAGATGTCTTTACGTAGTACCCAGGAACGTTCCTCAGGGCCATAGCCCTCCCAGTCTACGAGATACTCCAGTTGTCCGCCACGACGCCGGGAGTCCAGGATGTCTCGCACCTCGTATGCTGCTCCGTCCTCCAGGATTAGAGGAAGGGGGGGTTCGCCTTCGTTCACGCCAGGCTCTGTGGGAAGAGGAACAGAAGGGTGGTGAGGTTTTAGGAGTGATACGTGGAAGGTTGGGTGAATGTGATACTCAGGAGGTAGCTGAAGTGTGTAGGTGACTAAGTTGACCTGCTCCGTGATGGTGAATGGGCCAATGAACCTGGGACTCATCTTACGGCAGGGTAGACGCATGCAGATGTCTCTGGTAGATAACCATACCATCTGTCCTGGCTGGTAAGCAGGGGCTTCAGAGCGCCGTAGATCCGCGACCATCCTGCGTCTACGTAAGGCTCGTTGAAGCTGATGATGGGCTGAGTCCCAGACCCTCTCGCTCTCTCGGAACCAGTAGTCCACAGATGGTACGTCGGATGGTTCCCCAGACCAGGGGAACAGTGGGGATTGGTAGCCGAGTACGCACTGGAAGGGTGTCAGGCCCGTGCTAGATTGGCTGAGGGAGTTTTGGGCGTACTCGGCCCAACCCAGATACTGATTCCAAGATTCCTGGTGGCCGTGGCAGAAGGTATGGAGGAAGCGCCCAACTTCTTGTATCTTGCGTTCCGTCTGCCCGTTCGACTGCGGATGGTATCCCGAGGAGAGGCTCACGGTCACACCTAGGAGGGAGAAGAAGGCATTCCAGACTCGTGAGATGAATTGAGGACCTCTATCGGATACGATGTCTTCGGGGATTCCGTAGTATCGAAAGATAGTGTTGAACATAATTTCAGAGCAGAGTGGATCAGTGGGGTGCGTCGTGTTCGGGTGATGAATTGCAAGCCTTGTGGACAACCCGGTGGAGTGTTGGTGGAGGCATTGGAAGGAGGGAGAGTTTCTTGAGACCAGGTGATAGGACTGATGATCATTTGTTCTGGCAGAATAGACTCCGGTTCTTCAGTAACTTCCTCTGGAGCGTGGATTCGTGACAGAGCGTCAGCTTTGATATTTCTGGAGCCAGGACGGTAGGAAATGGTGAAGTTAAATCGTGTGAAAAAGAGAGCCCACCGGGCTTGTCTGGGGTTGAGTCTCTTGGCGGCTCAGAGGTACTCCAGGTTTTTATGATCCGTTAGAACTAGGAATGGGTGCCGTGCTCCCTCTAACCAATGCCTCCACTCCTCGAGAGCCAGCTTGACGGCTAGGAGTTCCCGGTTGCCGATGTCGTAGTTTACCTCCGCCGGGTTGAGCTTGCGGGAGAAGGCGCATGGAAGGAGTCGGCTCGGATTCCCCTGCTGCTGCGATAATACCGCTCCAACTCCGGTGGTTGAGGCGTCGACTTCCACGACGAAAGACTTGTCAGGGTCAGGGTGCACCAGGAGTGGAGCGGTCGTGAAGGCTTGTTTCAGGGTGTTGAAAGCTTCTGTGGCAGCTGGGGTCCAGGACAGAGACTTGTTGCGAAGGAGGCTTGTGAGTGGACTGGTAATGGAACTGTAGTTGTGGATGAATCTTCTGTAAAAGTTGGCAAATCCGAGGAAACGTTGGAGCTCTTTGACTGTGGTAGGTGTTGGCCAGTTCTTGATAGCTGCCACCTTCCCCTCGTCCATCCGGATGCCACTGTGGTCGATGTTGTACCCAAGGAACTGCACTGAGGGCTGGTGGAACGAGCATTTCTCAGCCTTGAGGTAGAGCTGGAAGTCCCTCAGGTGTTGCAGGACCTCCGCAACGTGGCGTTGGTGGTCGGCCATACTCCGGGAGTATATCAGGATGTCGTCAATGTACACCAGCACGAACTTATGGAGAAACTCCCGGAGTACCTCGTGAATGAAGTCCTGGAATACGGAGGGGGCGTTGACCAGGCCATACGGCATGACCAGGTATTCGTAATGGCCGGTGGGCGTGACGAAGGCGGTCTTCCACTCGTCCCCCTCACGTATCCGGATCAGATTGTAGGCGCTGCGGAGGTCCAACTTGGTGAACACAGTGGCTCCGCGGAGGTGTTCCAGGGCTGCTGGGATGAGAGGAAGGGGGTACCGGAATTTTACTGTGATGGAGTTGAGTGCTCGGTAATCGATGCATGGCCGCAAGCCTCCGTACTTTTTAGCCACAAAGAAGAAGCTGGATGCAGCAGGGGAAGTTGATGGTCGGATATAACCCTGAGCCAATGCCTTCTCGATGTAATCCACCATGGCCTTCTCCTCCGGGATGGATAAGGGGTAAATCTTACCCCTTGGCACTGACTCACCCGGAAGCAGGTCGATGGCGCAGTCCCATGGCCGGTGTGGAGGCAGCTTGGAGGCTCTCTTGGGGCAGAATAGGGCGTAACAGGACGGGATATCCACTGATCGTTTCTCGAGGGGACTCTCAACGGATAGCACAGACAGGAAGGTCGTTGGAGCGAGGAGACTTGGGAACAGGCAGGTCGGAGAAACACTCAGGAAAGCAGGTTTCGCCCCACTTCAGGACTTCCCCAGTGTTCCAAGAGATGATGGGGTTATGTTGCTGCAACCACGGACGCGCTAGTATCACGTCAGCGGTGGAACCCTCCAGAACCAGCAGTTGAATGTACTCGTGATGCAGCACTCCGACTTGAAGATGTACAGGTTTGGTGATACGGCTGACTCGTCTATTACTCACAGGTTTGCCATGTCTGTGACATCTAGTTACTTGAGTTGGTTTATCAGGCCTGCGGAGCAACCGCCCATAAAGCATTACAATAATCTAGGCTTGAGGTCATGAACACATGAATTAACTTTTCTGTATCTGACATTGAGAGCATATGCTGTAATTTAGAGACATTTTTAAGATGGAAAAAAACGGTTTTAGAAATGCCAGAAATGTGGCTTTCAAAAGAAAGATTGCTATCAAAAATCATTTCCGCACATTGGTAGCAAATCTACTCTTGAAACAGATGAAACGACCAAGGTAAACTCACATGTTAGAGTTTCAAAAGAGTTATTTTGCACCGATTTTGCTCAGCAAAAATACAAAGGTCTGCAATCAAAAGCAAATAATCTGATTATGAACTCAAACATTTCACATCAAATTTTTGAAAGACCAAAACGTTCTGGTAACCAAATGATATTTTTCTAAATGAACGATAGGTTACTGTTTATTTGCATTAATGTTCACTCATGAATTTTGTTGTAACAACACAGGCAAATATTATACATGTGAATTACTGGCTTTTGAGTCAAAATGGATGCTGCAATGGTTTTTCTCTTTTATTTTATCCGTACTAACATCAGTGTGTCTGGTTTGATCTGTCGGTGGATAAACAGCTTCTGCTGGATGTGTGTGGGTGATTCGCGTGTCAGCAGTTTGTGGCTGAGGCGTTTTTTCATTTTCTCTCCTGCTAAAAAGAAGATCACAATCTTCCACTCCACACAAAACATCTTTACACTGAAATAAAGTGAATCCATCAACAGTCAAATAAGAGTCCCAGGTCAGAGGTCAAATATGATTGACAGCTAACACTAATAACACACCAGTAGATTCAGATATCTAGTCCAATATTTCACTCTTCTGCTGTTAGTTTTCATTCAGGCCCAGAATTCATTTGAAAATGTAAGATAAGCAAAAACATGTTGATTTTCGTGATGTTAAAGGAGACGGATGTGTGAGCGGAAACTAACTGAGGATGGGGGAGGATTTACACACAACTAGATAAATATCATAGTTCAGTGTGTTTCAGGTCGATCTGAGGGTTTTCAGACATTTTAAGAGTTACTATCGTGGGCTTTTCAGTAAACCGATGAAGAAAATGTTCCTCAAGTTAGTTTTGCTCTGTTTGTGGCGTCTGGATGGTGAGTTTTAAATGTGTTTTTATGGCTTCAGTTGTGTCTGTTCTGGTACCATGTGATACATTACTGGTTAAAATAGTTAGAGAAGATTAACATTCACTGTTAGTGTCAGCGACGGTGGCTGTAGTGAAGCGCACGACTCTTTAATCTAATGATCCACACAATATATAGGAGAATCATGAGGAGAAACACAACCACAACCACGTAACGTAGACGATACCGGACGATGAACTGAACAGAACTCAGGGTTTAAATAACAGGGAGATCATTGGAAGAACAGAAACAGGTCTGGGATTAATGAACTAATGATAGAGAACACAGGCAAATGGAAACAGAGAGAAAACTAAACCTAAACAGAACAATGTTCATGTTCAGATCATGTTACAGTTAAGTTTCTTTTTTTAGTTAATGTTCCATTTATAATCTTTTTCTCTTTTCATTCATCATCTTTTGTCTTTGTACTGCTGCTGAATATTATTCACATGACATTTAATTGAATAAAATTATTTCAGACAGGACCACTTTGGCAAGTTACTTTGAGTTTATTGAAACACAAGTTATCTTTGGTGGTATGGTTCCTTAAGGGGTGTTCTGGTAATCGTGTAGATGTGGCAGTGGGACGTCTATACTGTAGCTTGAGGATGAGTGTCTCTCAGCAGTGAGGTACATGCCAGCTAGGACTTGAAAGCCTTGGTGATCTGAAACAAAAGAAGACAACAACCAGAATGTGCACAGTAATATGCTCATGCTTATAATAGGGAGGGAGGGAGGGAGGGAGCAGCAATGCCACGTATATATGTCCCGTGTCTAATAGGAGAATGATAGTGATTGGAGCGATTTGACAGCTGGTTGCAGCACTATGCCTATGTGGCCTGACTGAACTAACACTGCGCTCGATTTTAGTGAAGCTTCACCAGACCAACATCAAGTGATTTTAATCTGTGAAAAACTCTGTTCTTCAGGTGTGTTTGGTTATGAAGAGGAGTCAGTGTCAGTGACGGAGGGAGATTCAGTCACTCTAAACTCTTCTCTTACTGAAATGAAGGATGATGATGTGATTCAGTGGAGGATTTGGAAACACTTTGATAGCAGAAATCAATGTAACGGCTGACAGATTCACTGTATATGATGATGTTCTTGATGGGAGATTCAGAGACAGACTGAAGCTGGACAATCAAACTGGATCTCTGACCATCACAAACATCACAATGAAACATACTGGACGTTATAAAATACAGACCAACTATATGAGTGATTATTTTGATCTCATTGTCACTGGTGAGTTAAATATCAGTTTCACCGGTTTTATATTTTAATCATCACAAAGATTCAATTATTAATCCAAACTCAATATTACTTCTGTTGTTTAATGATGATATTAATTTCAATTTTAAATTTCCAAACCATTTACTTTTGTAATTACTGTTTCAATCTATGTTGAACCTGTTTCTGTTTGTTCTGTGTGTGTTTGATGATACAGTTGAAATATCAGTGACGGAGGGAGATTCAGTCACTCTGAACTCTGGTCGTACTGAAATAAAGAATTATGATGTGATTCAGTGGAGGTTTGGAAACACTTTAATAGCTGAAATCAATAAATGGGCCAACAGATTCACTGTATATGATGATGTTCTTGATGGGAGATTCAGAGACAGACTGAAACTGGACAAACGAACTGGATCTCTGACCATCACAAACACCACAACTGAACATGCTGGAGATTATGTACTACGGACCATCTCTTTCAGTAGGCCTTCTTTTATTCGTCTCATAGTCTACGGTGAGTTAAATATCAGTTTCCCATGTTTTCCCATGTTTTTCCCATGTTTTACAGCTAGATCTAAAAAGAAAGTAATAAAGAAATATCTTATCATTACTAAAAGTTAAAATCAGTAATTTCCTTACTTTTTTTCATTAACAACAGGTTTATATTTAACTTTCTATTAAATAGTTTTTAAATGTGAAATATCTTCATTCATCCTCATTTCTCTTTATTCTCTGATGTTTCCAGCTCGCCGTCTGCCTGTTCCTGTCATCAGCAGTAACTCTTCACAATGTTCTTCATCATCATCATCATCATGTTCATTGGTGTGTTCAGCTGTGAATGTGAGTCATGTGACTCTCTCCTGGTACAAAGGAAACAGTTTCATTGTCCAGCATCAGTGCGTCTGATCTCAGCATCAGTCTCTCTCTACCTCTGGAGGTGGAATATCAGGATAAAAACACCTACAGCTGTGTGCTGAACAATCCCATCAGCCACCAGACTCAACATCTGGACATCACTCAACTCTGTCACACATGTTCAGGTACGGCAGTGCTGATATTAGTTGATGTTTTGATATTTGTGCCTTGAGTTGCATTTCCGGGTTGATTTCCTCTAAGATTGACCGTCCTTCTCGTCGATCATGGCACATGCAGGATTCTTCTTCTGCTTCTTCTGTTTAGAATGAGTCAATCTTTCTTCAGTCTTGTTTCTGGATCATCCAGCGTTTGCAAACATAGAAGAATATGAGGGTCTAAACTAGTCTCATGTTTGTAATCTGATGTTTTTGCTTTTGAATATTTTGTCTAAAGAATTAATAGTTGTCTTGCCCACTGCCAAATATTATCATATTTATATACATTGTAAGGCCCGCCCAATCGGCCCAATGGCGGTTTCCCACCAGGCGGGGAAGGTTTCTTGCGCGTTCCGTCTTTTCAGCGTGGCAAAGTAGTTTAATTCCAAATAATCTTTTATCTGACTCCATGTTATTATGACCTTGAATTTAGTTTAGAATGTCAATTGATTATTGGTCATTTGTATAATAATTTGGCTTTACATTTGAATATTCTATTTAACTCTTCACTCTTATTATACTCGTTCATTCGGTTCTCAGTGTCGCACAGGGTCCTCGCACTGGCCATTCATTAATATGCGGGCCCACGATCACAAACTCGCCAGTCTTGGTCACTAGACAGAGGTAATTGACTATACTAATAGAGTGCCGCTCCCATGCTTGCTTTCTCTAAAAGTATTTGGTTTAGTCCCCCATAGATCTGTATACACTTGAATTAAAGTAGCACTAATTCTAGTCAGGGTCATAACCACTACTACAGATAAGCCGACCAATATTACTTCTCTTATAGTAGCTTTGGTTTGGTTATGCCATGGTTTCCCATGTACACTTAGCTAGAGTAACGTTACAATAAACAGAGGTAAGGCTCACCCTATTTAGGTTGGTCGATCAACATTTTGTTGTCCTAAACGGAAATTCCCTTTTAGCCTTTACAGTCTAAGTGCACTTGAACTAATGCCAAGCGTTAGTCGGAGCTCTAAAATCACAGTTGGTGTGCCCTATGCTCCACTCAACTGGACCTTCGTCCGTTACTAACCTGACGCAAATTTGCGGTAACAATGGATACATCGGAATCTACTAAAGTCAATAATTTCAGAGTAAATCAGAATAAAGTCAAATGTGACAATTTATTAGTCAGGTAAATGTATCATGCCAATTACATAATCAATTCAAAGATGATCAATACAAAACATCAAATGCTCAGAAATAGAGTAAGATGAATACCTGACATGCACATTGCTGAGTGTCCTGGACTCCATCTGAATACAGAGTCGCCCTGAGCCTTTTGCAACATTTCTTTAAATACTCAGACCAAGACAAAACATCCCCCAATGTGAGGCATGAACTTACAATCAGAATTTGCATTGACTAGGGTTACAGACCTCAGGGGTTCGCACCTTGCTGTGGGACAGGAGGTAATTTAGATGAAAGACCCTGGGAAAGAGGCACACCCATGGTCACAACCAAAGTATCTCTAAAACTCTTAAAATCTTTAATACCTTTGGTTTACTCTCATGTAGACGAGACCATTGTACCAGTTGCACTGAGACATTTCGAATGATACCAAACATGACTGTTAATTCATTTGCATTGACAGAACATTATAATTTGTATATGATCTTTTTAAGTGAACTGAGTGATGGGAAGAATGTGTAAAGGGAAGGAAGTGGGGGAGAAGGAGCAAATGCGAAGGAAGGACAGGATGGAAAGAAGCTTTCCCGCAACTTCACTCTGTGGGGTGTGGAGACAAATGGCTGTATGTGTTTGTGCTGTCCATATCTCAGGAGATCAAAGTATCTGAGGATCTGTTGATCTTACAACATACATATAGAACATCACCACCCTTTGCTGCGTTTCAGTCTGAAATAAAAAAACACATGATTGACTTTTACTGTAAAAAGACTTTTATTAAGGAACTGAGTTTTACTGTAACCCACAATAGAATGGAATAAACTTGAATTTATTTAAATGTAAAGCAGCAAAATACTACTAACTGTGATGTTCGTTTATCACTAGATCACACTAATGACCGTCTCTCTCTACATTTACAGACCCAGTGTCTATAACAGGCCTGATCTCTGCTGTTGCCGCTGGATCTCTGTTGATTGTTGCTGCAGTCGGGATTTTCTGCATCTGCAAGAAATGTAGAAAAACTGATCAAGAAGGCAAGTGTCAAGTTATATTGAATTTGTAAAAGTGTTATAACAAATAATAATATGCTTAGTTCGTTTTAACATTCATGTTGTGATGTCATTTTGACTCTGAGAGGATTTTCTTTTTCCTGAAAATGCTATTTAATGTTATTGCATTGGACTTAAAGGTGCCCTAGAACTTTTTTTAAAAAGATGTAATATAAGTCTAAGGTGTCCCCTGAATGTGTCTGTGAAGTTTCAGCTCAAAATACCAATAAATTTTTTTTAATTCATTTTTTTAACTGCCTATTTTGGGGCATCATTATAAATGAGCCGATTCAGGGCTACTGGCCCTTTAAAGGTGCCCTAGATTATGTTTTTAAAAGATGTAATATAAGTCTAAGGTGTCCCCTGAATGTGTCTGTGAAGTTTCAGCTCAAAATACCCCATAGATTTTTTTTAATTAATTTTTTTAACTGCCTATTTTGGGGCATCATTATAAACGCGCCGATTTTATGCTGCGGCCCCTTTAAATCCCGTGCTCTCCGCCCCCCGAGCTTGCGCTTGCCTTAAACAGTGCCTTAACAAAGTTTACACAGCTAATATAACCCTCAAAATGGATCTTTACAAAGTGTTCGTCATGCATGCGGCATGCATGCGTCTGATTATGTGAGTATTGTATACAGTTATATTGTTTACGTTTGATTCTGAATGAGTTTGAGGCTGTGCTCCGTGGCTAACGGCTAATGCTACACTGTTGGAGAGATTTATAAAGAATGAAGTTGTGTTTATGCATTATACAGACTGCAAGTGTTTAAAAATGAAAATAGCGACGGCTCTCTTGTCTCCGTGAATATTAGTAATAACCGATGGTAACTTTAACCACATTTAACAGTACATTAGCAACATGCTAACGAAACATTTAGAAAGACAGTTTACAAATATCACTAAAAATATCATGTTATCATGGATCATGTCAGTTATTATCGCTCCATCTGCCATTTTTCGCTATTGTTCTTGATTGCTTACCTAGTCTGATGATTCAGCTGTGCACAGATCCAGACGTTAATACTGGCTGCCCTTGTCTAATGCCTTTCATAATGTTGGGAACATGGGCTGGCATATGCAAATATTTGGGGCGTACACCCTGACTGTTACGTAACAGTCGGTGTTATGTTGAGATTCGCCTGTTCTTCGGAGGTCTTTTAAACAAATGAGATTTATATAAGAAGGAGGAAACAATGGAGTTTGAGACTCACTGTATGTCATTTCCATGTACTGAACTCTTGTTATTCAACTATGCCAAGATAAATTCAATTTTTCATTCGAGGGCACCTTTAATTCTCCTGCTCCACACCCACGGAGCTCGCACTTACCTTGAACAGTGCATAAACAAAGTTCACACAGCTAATATAACCCTCAAAATGGATCTTTACAGAGTGTTCGGCATGCATGCGTCGGATTATGTGAGTATTGTATACTGTTATATTGTTTACATTTGATTCTGAATGAATTTGAGGCTGTGCTCCAGTGGCTAACGGCTAATGCTACACTGTTGGAGAGATTTATAAAGAATGAAGTTGTGTTTATGAATTATACAGACTGCAAGTGTTTAAAAATGAAAATAGCGACGGCTCTTGTCCTTGTAAGAAACGATGGTAACTTTAACCACATTTAACAGTACATTAGCAACATGCTAACGAAACATTTAGAAAGACAATTCACAAATATCACTAAAAATATCATGATATCATGGATCATGTCAGTTATTATTGCTCCATCTGCCATTTTTCTCTATAGTCCTTGCTTGCTTACCTAGTCTGATGATTCAGCTGTGCACATCCAGACGTTACTGGCTGCCCTTGTCTAATGCCTTTCATAATCAGAGGTGTAAAAAGTACACAAAAATGTTACTCAAGTGAAAGTACAAGTACTGAGTGAAAATTTTACTCAATTAAAAGTAAAAGTATCTGGCCAGAATAATACTTGAGTAAAAGTAAAAAAGTACTACATTAAAATTGTACTTGAGTATTAAAAAAGTAAAAGTAACAGCAAAAATGAAAACTCGAGATTCTTGTTCAAGCTTTTAATCTCTAAAAACATGAAGTGAATGAACCACATACAAGGTTTTATCCTGCTTTAAAACTGTTTGTTTAATTGTATTTAATTATCAAATTATAAGACTACTACCTAATGCCAGTATGCAACATGCTACTCAAAGTTGCAAAACCTTGGATTTAACTTAAGCAGAAGCTGATTTTCAAAATTGTGAGTGTCAAGCCTAGCTCTTTTGGGGCTAAAAATCAATCCTGCAGTGCCTGAAACACTGGTGTCTGAAACACAGGCCAGATATCCATCCGACTCTTTGCTGGCTTCATAGTTTCAAAGAAGCGAAAAAATCTTCATCATCAGATGAACTGTTGGCCACTGGTGCTCTTGTTGGCCATGGATACTCTTGATCCTGTGGCTGATTTTGGACTGTGTTTGCAGCTGTATCACGTTCTTCCTCCATTTTCTTCCACTGATTGACTGTTATAATTTCTCTAATTTCCAGGTCAACAAAGAGTATAGAACCCAGGAGGCGACACTCTGATACTTTTTAGGCAACAGTCACTAGGTGGCGCTCCTGGTAGCGTGGCCGCCATTATGGGGTGAAAATACTAACTGGACCATAGAATCCTTCACATCTTATGAACCCAAAATCGGGGAATTTCACTGCCAAATCAGAAGCGCCAAAGAAAATTTTTTCAAATGAAATCATCAGTAAATTGTATGGCTCCTACAGTAAATGTTGTATTGTCTTATACGTTTTATTTTACCAGTTGTGGAATCCAACCATTCATCCATCTGAGGTAACGTAGTTAGCCTACTTTATTGAGTATTTCCATTTTATGAAACTTTACACATTTATTAACAGTAAATTAAAAATGTATACATTTAAGATCATCATACTTCTAGCGAACAGTATATTTCAGAGCTTGTGGATTTTTTAATTGAAATAGGCTATATTAGATGTTTTAATGGATCACGCCACAAACATAATGATCTTATAATACATGATGCATTGCTGTGTCCGTTATCGCATAATTCACACTTTTCTAGAGAGCAAAGGTTTTGTGAAAAAAGTTGAAGACTTAAACACAAAGTCTGTAAAATAAACTGTAAAAAGGATTTGATGATCTCTAGTGATAGTATTTCATTCTGTGTTTTCATCATTCAGGTTGGATTTCAGCTTTAATGTATGTTTTTTTTTTTTTTTTACAAAGCAGCTGATATCGCCATAGAAACTAGTGGCCTGCCAAGTCGCTTTCACACCAAAATGGCGGAAACGCTGGGCGCTGGTGTTGCAATGTAACCTTCAATTGAGTGTCGCTTCTTGTTAGTGTATATTCTTTAAGGGTCAAGGTGCTGTGCATTGTGGTAATTGATGCGACATGACGTCACTTCCAAAGGACCAATGAACATGTCTGACCAATTTCATGGAATGTGAAAACGAATCTCATTGAATAAATAACATCTAAATTAAACTGGGCATCAGCACGATGGTAATAGCAAGGGAAAATAGAATGATCTCCAAAAAATAAGTACTTTTTGGCTGTAAATAAAATTGTAAAAAGTACTTTTTTTTCTTTAAAAAATTTAATCAAGTAAAAGTAAAAGTATTGATTTTTAATTGTACTCAAGTAAAGTAAAAATCCCCCAAAATAATACTTAAGTACAGTAATCAAGTAAAATTACTTGACACCTCTGTTCATAATGTTGGGAACATGGGCTGGCATATGCAAATATTGGGGGCGTACATATTAATGATCCCGACTGTTACGTAACAGTCGGTGTTATGTTGAGATTCGCCTGTTCTTCGGAGGTCTTTTAAACAAATGAGATTTATATAAGAAGGAGGAAACAATGGAGTTTGAGACTCACTGTATGTCATTTCCATGTACTGAACTCTTGTTATTTGACTATGCCAAGATAAATTCAATTTTTCATTTGAGGGCACCTTTAAACTCACTGACTTTGCTCTCAGAGGGTATAACAACTTCCCCTCCAAAAATGGGATACTTTTTGTAATTGTTACACTTATGGTGTTCCTTGGTCAAAAATGACCGGCCTCCAAAAATTTGCTTATAATTTTCTCTTTATGCTATATTATTACCAAATATGGGATTCAAACTTGTTTTCTTTCAGCACAGGTTGATCGTAGGCCTCATTGATCTGTTGATCTTTGAGTGAAAGTCAAAGTGAATCAATTTGTTAATGTAATGCAGCAATGTGTGCATTAATATTTTAACTTTGACAGCCCTAATAACATATATGTTGTAAAGAAACAGATCTAGTTAACAACAAATAGTTTTTGTTTATTTATTATATCTTGTTATCATTGAAACAGTTGAGACTCATGAAGAAGAAATCACTTACGTTGAGGCAATTTTCTACAAAAGAAAAGCACAGAAATCGGTAAGATCATTTATTACTAATTCATGTTGTGTGTTTTAGTTCAGCAGTGAGTGTGCTTGTGTGTGACAGATCATCATACAGACAAAAACACAAAACAGCACCATATTAGATATGTATATCAGCCATAAGATCAGCATTCAATGCGAGAAACATATGCCATAATACTACTCATTCTGCCATGTAACTAAAGAGTAATGGCTCGTTTCCACCGAGTGGTTCGGTTCAGTACGGTATGATTCGGGATGGCAAACCCTGATCCGGCTTGCATTTCCACTGCCAACAGTACACTTACTTGATAGGTGTAGTGTATGCCGGAAACTTCACAACTTCTGACAATGGAAACAGCAATAATTGCGTACCATACTGAACCGTACTGAACCGTAGTGCTCGGTGGAAATAAGCCATAACAGAGTGCTCAAAATGAGCCACTGATGAAGTACTTCCTGTGTCAGTTGATGACATCACAGTCCAAATCATCAGAGTTTCACATACTGTACATGCTTTTGTGATCCTTATAAAGCTTTTGAGAAATCAGCACAGGGTAGTGAATAACGTCCCGGGTCACTAAAGACCCAAGGTATGCGTTTAAGGGTTAAAAAAAAAGTCTCTAACCAACAAGGCAATGGAAGTTTCTAGGCTGGTTTAATATCTGCATATCGTAATGTTGTCAAGGACAAACATGCATTTATTATTATATTGTGTTTTTGACAGAATGATAAATGAGGAGGATCGTGTGGTGTATGCGCCTATCGCCAACAGAAGATGATCACAGTACCAGACCAGCGGTGCGATCGCTTTCACAGGAACCTCTGTAGTTTCCTCCGAACTCTTTAGTTTTGAGTTTTGGGATTGTTGAAGCGTGATAGTCAGTGATGGATTAATTAAATTCGTAATACAAGGACTTTTAACAAATGATCTAAATTTTGTGGCCTACTGGAATTTTGACTTTTTAAAGGCTCATTTTCCCACAAAACAACAACAAACAAGAAACATTTTGTGTCCTCATTTCAAAAATATATATAGACATATGTGCCTGCTAAATAAACGTCTGCTATGGTCAGCTTCCGTTTGAGGCTTCTGACAGTTTGAGCTAGCTTGATTTACATCTGCACAGAAAAGTGGTTGATTTGTTGGTGGATAAACAGGTTCAGCATGAGCATCTACTGCTGGGTGTTTGTGGTTGATGTTTGACAGACACACTGCTGACGAGTCATTACTGTGGTTGAAGGGCTTTTTTTCCATTCCTGCTCATATGAAGACTGACAGTCTAACTTTAGCTTAAAAAAAAAACAGACTTTACTGTGAAATGCTGAATCTAACAGATAAACGACTCTCTCAGTGTGTGATAAAATACAATATTGTGTAGTAAATTCATGTCAAATTTATTGTTTATCGCTTTTCACAATACACATTGTTTCAATGCAGCTTTACAGAAAATCATGATGTTAATGTTTATAATATCTTCATGCTTAGTCACATTTATCATATTAGAGCTGGGCGATATAGTTTAATGATAGATAGTATATTTTGTAATGTTACAAGCAATCAAGCAGTTGATATTTGCTGTTTTTGCTCTATGTGAGTATACTGTATGTATGCAAATAAAGTTGGACATTCTTATAAATCCAACTTTATATAAGAAGCTTAATAGTTACATTTTGCAAAAATCAAGCAGGTAATCTTCGATATACAAAAGTTATCAAGCTGTTCTTGATGTCATACCCTTTAAAGATCATGTTTTTGTCGATGTTTAACTATCATTTGTGTTGTAGAATGCATTTGTATTATTTAATGTTGTAATATTTTTGGTATTTATGTATGCAAATGACTGATTGTTGTTAATAATTTCTTTAGTTTCAGTCTAGCAAACACTTCTAACAAATGTATATTTCTACGTTACAATAAGGTGTAAGAAATGCGCTTATATTCAGAAAAAAAAGTGTTCAGAAAAACAATTCAATCAAAATTCAATAAAAAATTAACATTTTCAACAAATTGAATACTTTTTCTCATTTGCAGTTGGTCAACAGACTATGACCCTTAAACTTCATCAAATAAAACAACATCCCACTATTAACTAGAGCGCCATCTAGAGTCCAAAATAAGACTTTTGAACGATAACAGCTTTACCTGTAAGATACACACTGTAAATACACTCACCGGACACTTTATCAGGTACACCTTGCTAGTCCTGGGCTGGAGCCTCTTTTGCCTTCAGAACTAACTTAATTCTTCATTGCAGAGATTCAACAAGGTGCTGGAAACATTCATCAGAGATTTTGATCTATATTGACATAAGAGCATCACACAGTTGCTGCAGATTCAATGGCTGAACATCCATGACACGAATCTCCCATTACATCACATCCGAAAAGTGCTCTTTTGGACTGAGATCTGCCTGTGGAGGCCATTTGAGTTTAGGGCACTCATCATGTTGAAGAAACCAGTTTGAGATTATTTGAGCATTTAAATGAGGCTCAATTGACCCTTCGCAAAGACCCGCCCCCCTTAGTTACTGTTGCTTTGTCCGACAAGCCATGGCGCTGTCACGCTACACACAGTGAAAAATACATCGCGGAGCAAAGAGGACACTGACAACACGTCGACAGACAAGACAAAGCAGGTTACTTATGATATTCAAATTTTGTAATTTTTAAAGAAATTCAAACAATAAAAAACATTTTGTGGCTCTTTGATGTGTCGTGACAGATCGCTGTTGCGCCTCAGCTCAAGCGGCTCGTGAACCGATCATCTTTTCCTACTAGTTAATTTATAGCATCAAATAAACATGAATGAACATCAGAAGGAATGTTGTTTAAAACGCGGAAAGACGTAAATACACACCATTTTTCAAGTTCAAGTCCACCGAGGTTAATCTAACTCCTGACTGCTTTGTCGGACAAATTGGCGGACTCTGCATTATGATTGGTTAGATCGCTTGTCAATCAAACTCCTGGCGAAGGGTCAATTGGTACAATGGGACTAAACGGGTTTCAAAGTGCAAGGTTTTGAAAACGGTCTCTGTGTAAACGACAAAAACACAAAACTGTGAAAACGTGTAAACGTACCCTAAAGTCCTGTACACACCAGGACGACTATCGCGCGCGATTACCGCCGACGTTTAACACCTTGTGACTAAACAAAGGGCACCAATGTGAGTGTGCACACCGTAAAAATGTCATTTTTTAAAAAACGCCTCGGGTTCGTTTTTCTGGTTTGATGCGCCGTGTTAAAAACTGGCCGACCAATGAGATTGGCGCTTCTGTTCACGTGCCTGGAGCTGCTGAAGTTACAGTAAAACACGACTTGGTGGCGCTCAAGCACAAAGCGGTCTTGCCGAGCACACATTGACGACGAAGAGAAAGTAAGTAGATGAGGAAGACCCCTACAAACCATCCCTGCGTCTCAAACAGCTCCCTAGCTTCCTAGGTCGTGTATCAGTACCCTGCAAATGAATGTGGTCGACTCCCTGATCAGTGCCCTGAGTAGTGAACTAGGGAGCTGATTGAGACGCACGCTATGGGTGCTCTGCCAGTTCTTGGCCACACCAATAGATGTGTATTATTTATGTATTTTTACTGTTTGTTTGTTTTTTTCCTTTTACATTCAAGAAATATAGTTGAGAATGTCTATTTCATAAATATGTTTATTTGCACTACCGTTCACTTGCACTACTGTCATTGTGACTTATTTGCATTACCGTTTCTGACTACCATCTCTCATATGTCATATATATATATATATATATATATATATATATATATATATATGTGTGTGTGTGTGTGTGTGTGCCATTTTATATCTGCATTTTTATCTTCTTTAACTTTTTATTAATATCATAAATATGTTTATTTGCACTACCGTTAAGCACAAGTGCCACATACTGGCAGGGAGTGAATTTGCATGTCCACTCTGCGCATCGAAAAACGCTGGCGATAAATGTGTGCGATATTCATCCCGGTGTGTACAGTCCTTAAGGCTGCGGCTGTAGTTCTTGTGTTTCTCTTTCCTTCAGTGATTCTGCTTGTTAACAGCAGATGTTCATAAAACTATCTGTGGGTTTCATGTGACGTCACTGTGCTTTATCACCACCATTTTTGTGCCCGGTCACGGCTGCGCGACCTGTTTCAGTCTGTGGTCACAGCAGCTACAACTTGCAGAGAAAGGTCAATGAAGCTGAAGAGATGAACATCCGTAAACTGAAGCGCTTTGCTAAAAGCAAATTATGTCAATGGAAAACATCCTTGTAACGCAGTTCGTAAATACGGGAAGAAGGAGGCGAGAACCGGTGAACATTCAACAAAACTTTAATACCAAAATAAACATTTATGCTCCCGGAGCTCCTCCGTGAGAGACTCAAGGCCGGTGCGCCTCGCAGGTGATGCTCGTTATCACTTGTGTCACCGGCCTCGCGCCGTTCCCTCACGGCTCTCGCCCGCCCTGCTCGTCACATACCCCATCGCCCCTTGCAGGTCGGGGGTTACTCCCGCGACTGTGCTTATTCCCCCCCGGGGCCTGTCTCGGTGGCCGCAGCACCTGGGGGTAAGGACAGACGAGACGAGAGAAAGGAGACGGAAGCAAGGGGAGCGACAGGACGAGAGAGGGGAGAGAGGAAAAAGAGAGAAAAAAAAAAATTCTGGGTCCGGCTCCCCGACACACTGCCGCTCGGTCCTCAACCTGCCGAGAGGCTCTTCCTCGTGGTGCCATGCGATGGCACTGGACGCTCAGTGGACGGCCCGATCCTCGACCGCCTCCTGGCGGCCGGCGATGGCTCCTCCGGTTGAGGGCAGCCGGCAGCGAGTCCGCCGTCCCCTGCTCCTCCCCTTCATGGTGGACAGTAGCAGGCTCCGGCCCACGGCGGACGACGGCACTCCTCCGCTCCCTCCAGGACAGCAGCCATCCCACCTCGTCCCAGGAGCACGGCATCCGGGTCTCCGTCCCACCTTTCACCAGGCTCCAGTACCACCACCTCGGGCGGCCTCTCGCGGTCTTCACTCGAACTCGGGCGGCCTCTCGCGGTCTGCTGCCCGAACTCTGCAGCACCGCGATCCCCCTCAGCAGCGAGGGCTCTCCGACAGCATGTCCCTCTTTCCTCCCGGGTTTTGGCACCAAGTGTAACGCAGTTCGTAAATACGGGAAGAAGGAGGCGGGAACCGGCGAACATTCAACAAAACTTTAATACCAAAATAAACACAAACATAATAAAACATAAAATAAAGTCCAGGCCTGGTCCTCTCTCTTTCTTCACGGTCGTCGCTCCTCCTTTTATGCTCCCGGAGCTCCTCCGTGAGAGAATCAAGGCCGGTGCGCCTCACAAGTGGAGCTCGTTATCACTTGCGTCACTGGCCTCGCGCCGTTCCCTCACGGCTCTCGCCCGCCCTGCTCGTCACAATCCTATATAGGGTAATTCAGATATATCTATACAAGATAAACATAATATTACAACTTAAATTTGCGCATAGAGAAACTCTGAGTTATGCAAACTCAGTCTGAGAGGAGAAACAATTGAGACATTTGATAAGAAATGAACAACAAACGAGCTGAAGACAGTTACAGGAGAGACAAACACTCACAGGATCTCATGACAAGGACAAAATGTTTCTTTAAGATATTTTAACATGTTATGGGTCAGTTTATTTCTGTTGACTTACAGGAAGTTGAGGCCTACTGGAGCTCAAAGTGTCAATGTTCAGAGGATGAATTAATAAGCCAAAAAGAGCTAAGATGGTCACACCCACTAACACTGAATAAACAGGCAGTTATTTTAACTGATGGTAAAGTTTCACTTCACTTTACTACAGAGCAGCTTCACATCAGCTCATCTGTCATTTTATTACTGAAGCAGTTTTAAAGTGTTTGTCTTTTCATATTTGTGGACTGAAACCACTGAAGATGTTTCACCCTGTTTTGCTCTGTTTGTGTTTGTGGCGTCTGGTTGGTGAGTTACAAATTTTAATTTGTTTTAATTGCTTTAGTTGTTTCTGTTCTGGTATCATGTGATAAATGACTGGTTAATTTAGTCAGAGAGGATCAACATTCACTGTTACAGGCGTCAGGCCAGTACTGATCGAGGCGCATTCAAATTATAAGAGTGGGCAAAATGAAAACTGACAGAAAAATCCAAACTTAACAGTTGACAGAGTTATTTATACACACTGTTTATATGAGAAAATCCCACATTTAATTCTGGAAACAATTGCTATACAGAGCACAACAACATTTATGAAATCCTCTACAGACACAGAAAATCACCACAGCGGTTACATGTACATCCATATCTAATAAAAAAAAAAACAGTAAAATTTACTGTCTGTAGAGTTGGAGGCATCGGCATTTCACTGAATACGGTTTCCTCAAAAGAGTAATACTTTAAGTTCTCACTCATCGTGTGTTGTCTTTTGTTCGGTCTGATTTTGGTTGGGATCAGATTGCTGCTAATTCTCCAAAGCTCACTGAACTCTTCCTCTGATAAATGTTTTGAATGCAATCAGCTGCACAATTTACAAACTTAATGGCTGCAAGTAAATCAGTGTTTTCTGCTTGAAGTATTTTGTTTGCCAGGTCAAGAAGTTTTGGTACCCGGGATGACGTGACCATTTCGGCAGCGATGCATGCATACCCTTTAGCTCTGATTACTTTGTCACAAATGATATATTTTAAAAAAATTGCTTTTACTGTATTGCATTTATCTTAACTGGTCAAAAATAGCACATCTATGACACAAATTGACACATTGGTGTGTTAAATATTTTAGCACATTGCCTGTGTTAAGAAGAATAACACATTGTAACACATTTCACGCACAGTTTTAATCACAAACTACATGTAGAAATTGTGTGTGTAAGAAATTTTTAGGCCTCAGAGTTTTTGTACGCCTTTATGTTTTCCCGACATAACTGCTGCTCCGTTACACACCTGGCTAATGAATTCTGCCAGTGTTGAGGCCGGCCTTTATGAGCTCTGAAATTATTATTTCGGTTCTAGTTGCATAATCTCCATGAGCTGCGGTGGAGACGGATACAAGATGTTCTTTAACCTCAAAGTAGTCATCAACATATCAAACCACAATGCTGACTTTATTAAGGTATCCACACAGCAAAATCCCCAGAGTTAAATTTGATCCATCTCTAAATTTAATGAGCTAAAGTTAATGAGATAATTCAAATGATTAATTAAGTGTTGATTGAGCATTAGTGATGAACACCTGCTGTTAACAAGCAGAATCGCTGAATAAAGAGAACAGCCACATCTGTAGATGAACTGAAGATAAAAGACATTAAATCTCTGAAGATCTTATTAAACAGCTCCACAAACAGCATTACCAGCTTCACTTATTACTAACCAGACTGACTTTGTTTCTGTCAGACATCTACAGCAGTACTTCTTGAGAATGAACAGAGGTTTAGGTGTTTAGTTTGAGGTCGTTAACCGTCATGGAGATCAGTGTTTACTTTAGTTGAGCTCTTGACCCTTGACTTTTGTTGAGTTGCTTCTTTAGCAATTTAACAGATCAACATGTCTGTTTTAATAACAGATATAATGGCTGCATTAAAGTTGTTTAATTAACAAACTTTTCTGTTGTTTTGCTTACTTTTGAATTGAAATGTTTTATGAAAAGAAAGTGATCAACTCAAATGATGTAATAAAAATCATTTGTAACACTGAAGTGATTTATGTAAGACTGTCCAAAACTATTAAAAAGTTAAGCACAACACATTTAGACATCAACACTCATCATACAAACCTCAACAATGGTGACAAAAAAACAAATACAAACAATGATTCAGCTGTATAATTTATGCATGCTGGGAGCCATGAATGCATTTTGTATGCTGGCATGAAGCATGTCACCATTGTTGTGTTTCATATGCCGAATGTTGATGTCTGTGAGTGTATAAATGACACAAAACATGTTTTAAACAAAGTTAACAATGACAGTGTTATACAGTATATTTATACGGTACCAGACATCAACATTGAGCATCTGAAACGCAACAGCGGCATTACAACATATTATTTTCACATCAGTTGAGTTTTATACTTATCAATAATATTTCAAATCCCTCAATGAGCAATTACAGAAAAAGCAGCTATTTAAACCATTTTAATGCAGTCATTTCATTTCATTTTACTGTACAGAGTAGCAAAACTGTTCAAATCTGGGATTCTGAGAGTTTCTATTATCCAGATCAGCAATTTGTCTTTCTAATTGTTTTTGTTTAGAGACAGAGTCCCGTTTCTTTTTAGCCATAAAGGAGATCACCTGACCTCTAAGAGCTTCCCAAACCGATGAAATAGGAACATCTGATGTCAAATTGATTTCTAGAAACAACGAAATTTGGTCAGAGATAAATTTTGTAAAAGTGTCATCACTTAAAAGAAGAGAGTTAAATCTCCAGAGCTGCCTAATAGGGAAAACACCAGGTATGATTAATTTTAATAAGAGAGGCGCTTGGTCAGATATCACGATGGGTTGATAATCACATGACTGAATATTGGTGGTCAGTTTATTAATCAATTCTGCTATAAGTGTCACAGACACGTCAGGTTCCACCTCACTCCCTTACCCACGCACTCAATCACCAGCATACTAATCACCGCCACCTGAAGATCATCAGCACCGTCATTACCACCAGCACTTAAGCTCCACACTCACACACACTCACTGTCCGGTCTCGTTTGCACTACAGTCAGTTGTATGCTTACCTCAAGGACTCCAAACGCTATACTTACCTGCCTCCATCGTCTCCATCGTCTCCAGTGTTCCTCGTGTTCCTACCTGCCTGTGTGTGTGAGTGTCCCAGTCATCCGTCTCCAGCGTCTCCTTCCATCTTCACCTGCAACACTACAATAAACCAACTTTACTGCTTTTATCTCTGCCTTCGGTGTCTCTGTTATAACAGAAGACCAGACCATAACAGCATTTATCAGCATGCGCCTCACCGATCCATTCCAGGAGCTCGTGGACGCACTGCGCCGAGCACTCACCCCACAACCACCATCACCGTCACCCACCGCCGCTGCTGTGTTCACCAAGCTGGACCTCCGCAGCGCGTACAACCTCATCCGGATACGCGAGGGGGACGAGTGGAAGACCGCCTTCGTCACGCCCACTGGCCATTATGAATATCTGGTTATGCCGTATGGCCTGGTCAACGTCCCCTCCGTATTCCAGGATTTCATCCACGAGGTGCTCCGGGAGTTTCTCCACAAGTTCGTGCTGGTGTATATTGACGACATCCTCATCTACTCCCGAAGCTTGGCTGAACATCGCCACCACGTTGCGGAGGTCCTCCAACGCTTACGGCAATTCCATCTGTTCCTCAAAGCAGAGAAGTGCTCATTCCATCAGCCCTCTGTCCACTTCCTGGGTTACGTAATTGATCATCCGGATGGATGAGGGGAAGGTCTCTGCAATCCAGACCTGGCCAACTCCAACCACCATAAAAGAACTTCAACGCTTCCTCGGATTCTCCAATTTCTATCGCTGCTTCATCAAGAACTACAGTACCATAGCCCACTCACCAACCTGTTACGCAAGCAGCCCAAGTCTCTGTCCTGGTCCCAGCCTGCCACCAACGCATTTGAGACCCTCAAGAAAGCCTTCACCACCGCTCCCCTCCTCGTCCACCCTAACCCGGACTTGCCTTTCATCGTGGAGGTGGACGCCTCCACCACCAGAGTGGGAGCGGTCCTGTCGCAGCAGCAGGGGACACCAAGTAGACTCCATCCATGTGTCTTCTTCTCCGCAAGCTCAACCCGGCGGAGGTCAACTATGACATCGGTGACCGTGAGCTCCTGGCAGTCAAGCTTGCCCTGGAAGAATGGAGGCATTGGTTGGAGGGGGCTAACCATCCCTTCCAAGTTCTCACTGATCATAAGAACCTTGAGTATCTGAAGGCTGCTAAAAGACTCAACCCTCGCCAAGCTCGTTGGGCCATGTTCTTTTCACGGTTCAATTTCTCCATATCCTATCGTCCAGGTTCCAAGAATATAAAAGCTGATGCTCTGTCTCGTCTCCATGCTCCAGAGGAGAGGAATGAAACTCCCGAAACTATCCTGCCTGAATCGATCTTCGTGAGCCCTATCCAGTGGTTGGAAGAGACCTTACCCTCCTCCAATGCCTCCTCACGCACTCCGCCGGGTTGCCCCCAAGGCTTGCAGTACATCACACGGACACGATGCACTCCACTCCTGCACACCGTCCACTCTTCACTTGGCACTGGCCACCCGGGGGTCAATGAGACCCTCTCGTTGCTCAAACAACGCTTCTGGTGGCCCAACATGGCCAACGACGTCAGGAGGTACGTGCAGGGCTGCAGGGAGTGTGCCATCTCCAAGAGCCCACGCCATCTTCCCACCGGCAAGCTCAATCCTCTGCCCGTTCCTGAGAGACCCTGGTCACACCTGGGAGTGGACTTCGTCACCGATCTCCCCGAGTCTGATGGTCACACGTGCATCCTGGTAGTTGTAGACCGCTTCCCCAAAGCCTGCCGTTTGATTCCCCTGGGAGGTCTACCTACCGCCATGACTACTGCAGAACTAATGTTCAACCATGTCTTTCGTCATTATGGAATCCCCGAAGACATAGTCTCTGACAGAGGGCCCCAATTTATCTCCCGTGTCTGGAAGGCGTTCTTCTCCCTCCTGGGTGTGACCGTCAGCCTGTCGTCCGGATACCACCCTCAGTCGAACGGGCAGACGGAACGGAAGATCCAGGAGATAGGCCGCTTCCTGCGTACCTTCTGTCACGGCCACCAGGACTCCTGGAACCAGTACCTGGGTTGGGCCGAGTACGCACAAAACTCCCTCCGACAAGCCACAACTGGACTGACAGCTTTTCAGTGCGTACTCGGCTACCAACCCCCACTGTTCCCCTGGGATGGGGAACCCTCCAACGTTCTGGCAGTCGACTACTGGTTCCGGGAGAGTGAGAGGGTTTGGGACTCAGCACACCACCAACTGCAGAGGGCCCTGCGCAGACGCAAAATGACAGCCGACCTTCAGCGCTCCAACGCCCCTACCTACCAACCGGGGCAGAAGGTCTGGCTGTCCACCAGAGACATCAGGATGCGTCTGCCCTGCAAGAAGCTGAGTCCCCGCTTCATTGGCCCGTTCACCATCCTTCGACAGATCAACCCCGTCACTTATCGCCTTCAACTCCCTGCACAATACAAAAGAATTCATCCCACCTTTCATGTCTCACTATTAAAGCCTCACCACCCTTCTGTTCTTCCCTCCACAGAACCTGACGTGGCAGCCGTCGAACCCCCCCTTCCACTCATCCTGGACGATGCTACTGCCTACGTGGTTCGTGAAATTCTGGATTCCCGGCGCCGTGGTGGTCTACTGGAATATCTGGTAGACTAGGAAGGTTACGGCCCCGAGGAACGCTCATGGGTCCCCAAGAATGATATCCTTGATCCTAATCTGTTACAGACTTTCCACACCAACCACCCAGACAGACCTGCCCCACGCCCTAGAGGACGACCACCACGACGTCGGGGTCCTCGGCCCTCAGGAGTGGGCCGTGGGAGGGGGGGTACTGTCACAGACACGTCAGGTTCCACCTCACTCCCTTACCCATGCACTCAATCACCAGCATACTAATCACCGCCACCTGAAGATCATCAGCACCGTCATTACCACCAGCACTTAAGCTCCACACTCACACACACTCACTGTCCGGTCTCGTTTGCACTACAGTCAGTTGCATGCTTACCTCAAGGACTCCAAACGCTATACTTACCTGCCTCCATCGTCTCCATCGTCTCCAGTGTTCCTCGTGTTCCTACCTGCCTGTGTGTGTGAGTGTCCCAGTCATCCGTCTCCAGCGTCTCCTTCCATCTTCACCTGCAACACTACAAAAAAGGACAGTATTACCTCTCATTCTTCTCCAAGACCAGCAAACTCATCATTCACTTACCTGTTGCTCTGCTGATTACCTCAATAAACCAACTTTACTGCTTTTATCTCTGCCTCCTGTGTCTCTGTCATAACAATAAGACTGATGAGCATTTGAAAAGAAAGAATATTGTTTATCCTGTGGGTGCAAAAAACGCCAAATATCTGAAATACCATAGGTGGAGAGGAATGACTGTAAATAGGAAGTGGATTTAGATACTATATAACCAGGCCTAGCAGATGACCTATCCATCCTGGGATCTAGACAAAGATTAAAGTCCCCTCCCAAGATGAGCATGTGTGAATTTAAACAAGGTATCCGTCCGAGGACTCGTGCAAAAAAGTGTGGATCATCACAGTTTGGAGCATATATATTGGCTAATATAACATTAAGATTATAAAGTAGACCAGTGACTATGACATATCTACCATTGGGGTCAGCCAAACTTGAAGAAGGAGTAAAGGAAACACTTTTGTTTATCAAAATTGCAACACCTCTCGCTTTACCCTGAAAAGCTGAGTGAAAAAGCTGCCCCACCCATCCACATTTCAAACGGGCAATATCCAAGGTTTTAAGATGCATTTCTTGAATAAATGCTATTCCTGCACCCATATTTTTCAAGTGCGTAAGAGCCTTCTTCCTTTTGACTGGGAAAGATGGCGCTCCTTTGTGTGCGACACAGCGTAGCTCTCCGAATCAAGTTCTACTTATATTTTGTATTGATAGCGTTGTTACTGTCCTTTCACGTGACATATGTTAGAGCTCATATTAAGTATGATCGAGTGACTTTGTTACAACTAGGAGAATTGAATTATAGAGGTTATTTTGATACAAATGTTCTCGACTCCTTCCCGGAGTTACATCTCCACGCTGGAGTGACGCCAGGCCATAACAGGGGGATTTCCTGGCACTGGGAGGTCGACAGGGAAGCGTGGGAGGCGGGGAGGAGGGGGAGGAAGACTCCGCCGACTGGTTAGCAAAGGCTGGCTAATTCTTCCGATCATACTTTTTGCCAATGTTCAGTCCTTAGTAAACAAGATGGACAAACTTTTTTGTCGGATGGCTACACAAAGGTACTTTAAGGACTGTTCCGTTTTATGTTTCTGTGAAACGTGGCTTGGACAGAGGACCCCCGATGAAGCCATAACACCGGCAGGCTATACTGTTTACAGGGCTGACCGCAGCGAAACGGAATGCGGTAAAACTCGCGGGGGTGGAACGGCTATCCTCGTCAAACAATCCTGGAGCACCGACAACATGGTAATATCACAGTCATGTTCTGAAAATGTGGAGTATATTACTGTGAAATGTAGGCCATTTCATTTACCTAGAGAACTACAGTGCGTTATATTAAGCACAGTGTATATTCACCCTGCAGACAACGAGCATAATGCACTTAAAGAACTGCATGATATGATCAGTAGGCATGAAAACTCATATCCAGATGCTGCCATAGTGATATTAGGAGATTTTAATCATTGTGACCTTCGAAATGCGATCCCCAGATATTATCAGTGTGTTAACTTTCCCACGAGGGGAAATCGGACTCTGGATAAATGCTATAGCAACATTAGAAATGCGTATACTGCTGTCTCCAAGCCACATTTTGGGAAATGTGATCATCATGCAATTCTACTTCAGCCCATTTACATCAGAAGGCTTAAAGCGGATCCAGACACAGTTAGAACTGTGAATATGTGGACTGATACCGCTTTGGAGGAACTGCAGGGCTGTTTGGAGGCCACAGATATGAACATTTTTAGAGAAGCCTCAGATAACATCCACGAATATACAGATACTGTCAGCAGCTATATTGAATGGTGTACTTCCATCTGCATTCCTTCCAGAACTATTAGAGTTCTCCCTAATCAGAAGCCCTGGTTTAATGCGGATGTGAGCATCAAAATTAAAAACCGGAGTATAGCCTTCAAGTCAGGTGATATCATGGAGTATAAGCATGCCAGATACGAGGTCCAAAAATCCCAGTATATACCCAGAGACTCGAAAACTGCTACAGAGAAAATAACAGTAGAAGTATGTGGCAAGGAATACAGTCAGTTACCAATTACAAGAAAGCTACAAACAAAACTGCGATTCAAGACTCCTTTCTATTGGACAATCTTAACACGTTTTATGCTAGATTCGACCAAAATAATAGAGACATTCCCCTAAAAGCCCCCTATAATTCAAATGAGACTGTACTGCAGGTGATGCACTCACAGGTCCTTAAAGCTTTGAGGGAGGTGAATCCTCGTAAGGCTGTAGGACCCGATGGTGTGGCTCAGAGAGTCCTTAAAGTTTGTGCTGAACAGCTGGCGGAGGTGTATATGGACATTTTTAACACTTCTCTCCTCCAAGGAACAGTTCCACGTATTTTTAAGTCCTCTATTATAGTGCCGGTCCCGAAAAAAACGCACTCAACTGCAATGAATGACTTTAGACCAGTAGCGCTTACATCAGTCGCCATGAAGTGCATGGAGAAGTTGGTCTTACAGCACATCAATTCTGTGGTTCCAGCAACAGTAGACCCTCTTCAGTTTGCCTACCGCTCGAACAGGTCAGTGGTTGACGCGGTGGCACTGGCACTTCACTGTATTTTACAGCACTTGGACACTCATAATACATATGTACGAGTATTGTTCCTGGACTACAGCTCCGCATTTAACACGATCCGGCCAATGAAGCTGTCCGGCAAAATGATGGAACTGGGAGTACCAACGTCCACCTGTAATTGGATAACAGACTTCCTTACAGACAGGCCACAGGTGGTGAGGATGGGAAGGAAGGTCTCAGCTAAGTTGACAGTGAGTACAGGAGCCCCACAGGGCTGCTGTCTCAGCCCTACACTTTTTTCATTATATACATATGACTGTGTCACCAACTCGGGCAATAATAACATCGTCATTAAATATGCAGATGATACAACCATCCTTGGCCTCATCAGAGGAGGTAATGAGTCGACATATAGGGATATGGTTCACAGGGTCACTGTCTATGGGGAGGACAATGATCTTGTTCTTAACATTGATAAAACGAAGGAACTTATTCTGGACTTTAGGAGAAGACCTCCTCCCCTACAGCCTTTAACTATTAAGGGGATTGAGGTGGAGCGGACTGACAGCCATACGTTTCTGGGACTTCATATCTCTGAAAATCTCAACTGGGCTAAAAACACTGCTGCAACAGTGAAAAGAGCTCAGCAGAGGCTGCACTTTGTCAGGGTATTGAAGAAGGCCGGACTTAAAGGTCAAACCCTAACCCATGTTTATAAAGGACTCGTTGAGAGTATTCTCACCAGTGGTATCACAGTGTGGTATGGCAGCACCACCCAGGCTGAGAGGAAATCATTGCAACGAGTCATTAAAATTGCTGAGAGGGTTATCGGCTCTAACCTCCCCTCCATGGACACCATATACACTCAGCGCTGTAGAAGGAAAGCACAGAGCATCCTTAAGGACAAACACCACCCAGCCTATGCTTTGTTTAAATGGGTGGACACAGGCTATAACCTGAGGCATCGTAGGCCTGTGAGTATTAGCACCCACAAGGCCCGGCTGTTCACAAGACATTAAGGAGGGAAAAAAGTATCCTATCCCTTGCTTTTAATTACCGTAATGATTAGTTTAATAGTAATCTATTATATTAAGAGTTCTAGTTTTATACGCATAACATTATCATTATTTATTATAATGTGTATTTATTTAAATTAGGAAAGTTATTTACATACTGTTTCTGTATTTCTTCCTGTTGTAATTCTTTTAAAATTGACTAGCTGTTCCTTTGTTTTATGCAGAATGTGTATGTGGTGTGTGTATGTATGTATGTATGTACTATTTCTATGTTTATGTATTATTTTTAACTTGGTACTTGACTCTTGAGAAACGCATAAGAATTCCAATGTACCTGTACTGAAACGTACCTGTGCAAATGGCAATAAACTTTAAACTAAACTAAACATTCCAGGTGATAATATCAAGTGAGCAAGCCATTAAAGGGCAATATGTATTTTAAGAAAATAGGAAAGTTTCATTGTTAACTTGCATTACACATAATTAAATAAGGTGAGTAAAAAAAGATAGCAATAATAATAATATCCTGGCTAAAATTTCCTGAGACAAAGTTCAAAAAAAAGAATTTTGGTCTGTTAACATTCACAACGATGCACAAAAACCCTCCCAAAAAACCCCTGAACCCCCAGGTGACACCAGCTGCCAGAACAAACAGCACACCTACCCTATCCAATTGCAGAACTTCCATAAACTCCTTCTAACTAAACTCCACAGAACCACATAATAAAAAAATTAGAATAAAAGGAGATGAAACCTACCACACAAAGAGACAAAAAAAAAAAAACCACACCCACCCGTCATGCATATTTGTGATTATAAACACGTCAATAGCATGGCTGTAGTGGCAGTGGTTAGCATAGTAAACGATACACAACTGTTAAAACTTCTTCCAGTTAAAATTGTCCCATACTTCACCCGCTACAAAACAACCTGTTCAGTCCATCTTGAAGTCCTTCACAAACTTTTCAGCCTCGGCCACAGAGCCAAACATGGAGCGGGTGCCATCTGTTTTGGTGATGCGGAGTCGCGCCGGGTACAACAGCGACGGTCTCAGTCCCATCTTGTATAAGTCCAACATCACCGATTTGTACACCTTTCTCTGGGCAACCACTTCGGGGATGTAGTCTTCGTATATCCAGAACGGCTGGTCCAAGTACTTCAATTCGCCTCTCTTCCTGGCCACCCGGATCAGCAGATCTTTATTTTGATACCGGTGAAAACAAATGATAACAGGCCGCGGCCTCTCCCCGGGACCAGGTTTGGGGGTCAGGCCGCGATGTGCACGATCCAACTCTGGCGGGGAGGGGAAAGTATCTTGCCCAAAAACATCCTGTAACAGCTGTGAAAAGAATTTAGATGGTTGAGGACCTTCAATCCCCTCTGGTAGACCCACAATGCGCACGTTATTCCGCCTGTTTCTCCCCTCCATGTCCGCTAGCTTAGGCCTGTAGCGTCACACAGTTAGCCTCCACTTTGGCAAGACGCTGATGGGTAGTTTCGGCATCATCCTCCAGCGATGTCAGGCATTCATGATGGCTATACGATGCCTTTTGAAGTCCATCAAAAGTTGCTTTCAATTCTGCAACTAGAGCTGTCCTGTGTTCGGCTAGCAAGGCTGTAATGTCGGCTCGGCTAATAGCTGCAGAGGCAACAGCCTCCGACTCCATTGTTTTTTCAGTTAATTTACTAGATTTGGGTGGCATAACTGGACAAGATAATAGCGCAGACCTCTCAAGTTGTCTCGAGGGAGTTTCACATCAAAATAAGCAATTAGGTAGGTTCAATAAGTTAAAGAAAATCGGGCGGTGGATAAACACGTCTCTACCCCATGCTCGCCAAACCGGAAGTCTAGTTTGCTCCACACAAAACATCTTTACACTGAAATAAAGTGAATCCATCAACAGTCAAATAAGAGTCACAGGTCAAATATGATTGACAGCTCACACTAATAACACACCAGTAGATTCAGATATCTAATACAATATTTCACTCTTCTGCTGTTAGTTTTCATTCAGGCCCAGAATTCATTTGAAAATGTAAGATCAGCAAAAACATGTTGATTTTCGTGATGTTAAAGGAGATGGATGTGTGAGTGGAAACTAACTGAGGATGGGGAGGATTCACACACAACTAGATAAATATCACAGTTCAGTGTGTTTCAAATCAATCTGAGGGTTTTCAGACATTTTAAGAGTTACTATCGTGAGCTTTACAGTGAACCGATGAAGAAAATGTTCCTCAAGTTAGTTTTGCTCTGTTTGTGGCATCTGGATGGTGAGTTTTAAATGTGTTTTTATGGCTTCAGTTGTGTCTGTTCTGGTACCATGTGATAAATTACTGGTTAACACTCTGAGGTCTGAGGGTATCGCCGGCGATACCACCGTGGTTTTTTTCTTATCAGTGTGAAAGAGACTCAAAATACTCCGTCAATGTTGCACATACAATTAAGAGTTATACACCATTTTAATCTGTGGAATATCTTCTTTCATTTGTGTACACTCAGAGTAAAAACAAAATGTTGTGCTTTTTGTAAAATAAAGAAAACTAACATAATGCGTGATCTCTCGTCTCCCTCTGAACGAAGTCCAATCTGATAGTTTTCAGAAAATGAACTGTAACTTAGTGAATACTAATGACAAAAAAATTACACTTATGTCTAAAAAAACGTTAAGATGTCAGGTTTTAAAACATATAAGTCAAATCGAAAACAAACCTTCTGTGTTTATGTAATCTGTATGAAAAGAGAGCCATGTCAGAAGTCTGTGATTCAGCTCATTATCCGCTAATGCGGCCACGCCCACGGAGCCAGCGCTATTCAGACGTAAATTCAGTCAATACATGCATTCGTCATCTCAATCGTGTATTTATTGTCTTCAAAAGTGTTTTGAATAGCCATATTCGATCTCTTGCCTCTGTTAGTTCCTTGATTGTCACATGATATGCCTCTTCTTTTACTGAGGCATTTGTGGACAAAAGGGGCAGAGCGCCCTCCGGCTCAAGTATGAATTAAAAACACAGCATCCAGCGCTCATAATGATGACAATAAATATAGAATAATAAATATTACTCCTCTGTATAGAAAATTGATATAAACATATGAGAATCCATCAATATTTCTCCAAATGTGTATGCTTTTAAGCATATTAAGAAATTATAGTCAATATAAGATTTTAAGAGTCAAAATGTGGAGCTTGAGTCTTAGATCTTTTTAATGATGTATAGTTTGTCAACTGCACATCAACATTTAGGCTCTATAATATAACAAATATAGTAGCCTATATGAAATGCCCTAGAGGTAGGAATGTTCAGATGCTTTGCATCACAGAAATACATTATATTTTAAAGTATATTAAAATAGAAAACCATTATTTGGTTAGAGACTTGAGACTTCTTTTAAAAACATTATAATGGCAATGTGTTCAATCTTTTGACTGGTAGTGTAATTTAACATAGGCCTATACAAAATTTTCGTCATATCATGTGCAATAATACGTGCATGCATGAGATCACAAAAATCATGTTTTTTTTTTGTCCTGAGTGGACTTTAATCCTGTTATCAGCATGATCACAGAGGGTTTTTTCACAGCCTACCTGACTGAAAGGCCTCATTAATATGCAAGTCATTTCAGGTCATTATTATTCAATTCTTTTGTCTTCTCAGGTGAGAATCACCCATTATACATGAGGATTCACGCCTCCATGCATACTTTGTTTCTTGACCAAAAGTGTCTTAGAAAATTTAAATCTCTCTATTGTTTTATATGAAGGAGTAGGAAGGATAATTTTTTACATAATTCTGAAGCAAAAACTCTAGTCTACAACCTCCAATACCCAGAATCCTTGTGAACACAGTTTTAATATTTTTTTTTTTGGCCTTATTTCAGTGACTTAAGTTTTTGGTTTTTTCAATAACCACGCATAAACGTTATTCCTTCAAAAACACAAACATGTACATACATGTTCCTCACATATTATTCTAGCCTAGTTTGTGCTGAATACAGTGTAATGACACATTTGTCATTAATATGTTTATGAACAACTGAAAAAAGCACAAATGTTAAAACTTCTCCAGGGCCCCAAAAATCCTCAGACCCCTGAGGGTTAAATTAGTTAGAGAAGATTAACATTCACTGTTAGTGTCTGTAGTGAAGCGCACGACTCAGGAAATAACTCAAAGAACAGTCTTTAATCTAATAATCCACACAATACACAGGAGAATCATGAGGAGAAACACAACCACGTAACGTAGACGATACCGGACGATGAACTGAACAGAACTCAGGCTTTAAATAACAGGGAGATCATTGGAAGAACAGGAACAGGTCTGGGATTAATGAACTAATGATAGAGAACACTAAAGCTAAACAGAACAATGTTACAGTTAAAGGATTAATCCACTTTTAAATACACTTTTCCTGATAATTTACTCACCCCCATGTCATCCAAGATGTTCATGTCTTTCTTTCGTCAGTCAAAAAAAATTAAGGTTTTTGATGAAAACATTCCAGCATTATTCTCCTTAAAGTGGATTTCAATGGCTACCAACAGGTTGAAGGTCAAAATTACAGTTTCAGTGCAGCTTCAGAGAGCTTTAAACGATACCAGATGAGTAATAAGGGTCTTATCTAGCGAATTGATAGGTTATTTTCGAAAAAAATACAACTGTTTATGCTTTATAAACAAAATATCGCCTTGAACGTACTTTCCGTTTCCGCATTCTTCAAAACGCTTACGCTGTAAGTCCTACGCCTTCCCTATTCTACTTACGGAAAAAAACGAAACTGGCGCCGCGATCGCTCCGTAAGTAGAATAGGGAAGGCGTAGAACATTCAGCGTAAGCGTTATGAAGAATGGAAATAGACCAGTACGGAAAGTACGTTCAAGGCGATATTTTGTTTATAAAGCATAAACAGTTGTATTTTTTTCGAAAATGACCGATCGTTTCGCTAGATAAGACCCTTATTACTCATCTGGTGTCGTTTAAAGCCCTCTGAAGCTGCACTGAAACTGCAATTTGGACCTTCAACCTGTTGGTAGCCATTGAAATCCACTATATGGAGAAAAATCCTGCAATGTTTTCCTCAAAAACCTTAATTTCTTTTCAACTGACGAAAGAAAGACATGAACATCTTGGATGACATGGGGGTGAGTAAATTTATCAGGAAAAGTGTACTTAAAAGTGGACTAATCCTTTAAGTTTCTTTTTTAGTTAATGTTCCATATATAAACTTTGTCTCTTTTCATTCATCATCTTTTGTCTTTGAACTGCTGCTGAATATTATTCACTTCACATTTAATTGAATAAAAGTATTTCAGACAGGACCACTTTGAGTTTATTGAAACACAAGTTATCTTTGGCGGTATATGGCGAAATTAATTGAACATACAAGAGCTTTAACATTAACCCCCTGGAACCATCAGCTTGGAAATACATAGACAATTATGACACTTTAGTAATGTCTTTAAAAGCGAGCAGAGGTAATTGTGTAGATGTGGCAGTGGGACGTCTATACTGTAGCTTGGTTATGAGGATGAGTGTCTCAGCAGTGAGGTCCATGCCAGCCGGGACTTGAAAGCCTTGGTGATCTGAAACAAATGAAGACGACAACCAGAAGGTGCACAGTAATATGCTCATGCTTATAATGGGGAGGGAGGGAGCTGCAATGCCACGTATATATGTCCCGTGTCTAATAGGAGAATGATAGTGATTGAAGCGATTTGACAGCTGGTTGCAGCACTATGTCTACGTGGCCTGACTGAACTAACACTGCACTCGATTTTAGTGAAGCTTCACCAGACCAACATCAAGTGATTCTAATCTGTGAAAAACTCTGTTCTTCAGGCGTGTTTGGTTATGAAGAGGAGTCAGTGTCAGTGACGGAGGGAAATTCAGTCACTCTGAACTCTGATCTTAATGGATGGATGGATGTGATTCTGTTGAGGTTTGGAAACACTGTAATAGCTGAAATCAATAAATGGGCCAACAGATTCACTGTATATGATGATGTTCTTGATGGGAGATTCAGAGACAGACTGAAGCTGGACAATCAAACTGGATCTCTGACCATCACAGACACCACAACTGAACATGCTGGAGATTATGTACTATGGACCATCTCTTTCAGTAGGCCTTCTTTTATTCGTCTCATAGTCTACGGTGAGTTAAATATCAGTTTCACGTTTTATTCATTACAGCTAGATCTAAAAAGAAAGTAATAAAGAAATATCTTATTATTACTAAAAAGTTAAAATCAGTAATTTCCTTACTTTTTTTCATTAACAACAGGTTTATATTTAACTTTCTATTAAATAGTTTTTAAATGTGAAATCTCTTCATTCATCCTCATTTCTCTTTATTCTCTCATGTTTTCAGCTCGTCTGCCTGTTCCTGTCATCAGCAGTAACTCTTCACAATGTTCTTCATCATCATCATCATGTTCATTGGTGTGTTCAGCTGTCACCAGACTCAACATCTGGACATCACTCACCTCTGTCACACATGTTCAGGTACGGCAGTGCTGATATTAGTTGATGTCAGCGCTGATATTAGTGTTTATTGACTGATCTGATCTCAGTTTGATGTTTTTATTCCTCAGACTCTGTCCACTGTTGTGGTCCTACTGAAGCTGTGATCCGATTGGTCCTCTCTGCTCTGGTGGGCGTGGCTACTGTCATTATTCTGGTTTATGACATCAGATCCAGAAGAGCTGAACGAGATCAAGCAGAGATTCACACATCAGGTACATGATTGATGATAGGGTTGCCACCTTCAATATAGAAAAATAAGGGACGCCAGCCGCAGCGGGGGCCACACCCCTCGGGGCCACGATGACCACAGTCCCCGACGGCGTGCCAGTGGTGGTATATCATAATTTAAAACATGTTTTCATAAAAATATTAAGATTGATACCAATGGACATTATAATAAGATATCTGCTATTGCAATCAGTGTGAACAGATGCAGTCTCTCACTATCACAACTTAAGTGGTCATATTGAATATACAGCTATGACAATAATAAACATAAAAGTGTGACTGAGACCACAAAAAATAAGCTTTTGGAGGAACTTGTGAAATGTGAACCATATTTTATTAACTTATTAAATTAACAGATCCATAACTTAGTAATTATAAATTAAACAAATTGTAAATTGTCATTTGTTGTGAACAAAGATTTTGGCTAAAATATTTGTCATTGTTTGCAGTAAACCATCCAAACAGTGAAACCACACCTAAATAACTGGAAATGACATAATATCTACAAACATTTCTTATTTAAGTAAAACACTTAACAACATTTTTATTATTAGTAAGTAAATATATTTATGTATTTATTTATTCCATTTTTTATACAGTCTATTGTTAATTCTATAGTATTGAATGATGCAATTATTTAAATTGGTTAAGCATAACAAATAGTTGTTTATTTTATTCACATAGGTACTATATTTTGATTAAATATGTATTAAATATATCGCTCTTATCTCTTATTAAAGTAATGCTTATGTGTCTGACTGTACAACTTAACCTTAATAAACAAATCATACCATAACATGATTAATGTACATTATTAACATTATTTCTTAATAGGCAGGATATGAAATCTAATGTTATTAGTCAAAAACTTGAGGTGATAAAAAAAAATAAAACATTACACTATCTGCCTCAGGAGAGAACCGGCGAGGCGGCGTCCCGCCCTCCTCTGACTCTGATTCGCCGTGATTCACGGGCCGTGAACCTGAAACAAACCAATCAAACCAACGATGGCGTGTCTTCACACAATGCGGGTGGGGTGATTTGCATGGGATGCTGCATAATGTTAGTCTGGCTATCACCAGACCAAGCTCAATTTAAAATTGAACATTGGTCTGGGGAGTCTGTATGTATTTCCTACTGCACAAGAGGCGTGATCAACGAGCAGTAGTCACGCAATTGGATAGTCCTTCAACTAATCAGATCAACGATTCAGGTGACGTACTTTGCAGAGCGATGCGAAAACTCCAGACAGGTTTACCGTGTGTCTCAATCAGCTCCCTTGTTCAGTAGTCAGGGCACTGATCAGGGAATCAGCCACATTCACTTTCATGATATACTGATTAACGACTTAGGGAACTGGGGAGCTGATTGAGACGCAGGTTTAGTTTGTATTGGTTTGCAGCATTGATCCGCGGTTTGCAGAAGCAGCAATGGCATTGAGCGATTTTTGCAGGTTGTGCAAAAAAACCTGAAAGTGATCGGTATTTACACCCACTCGAGCGATTTGTTTGCTAACTAAATAAGTCATTCAGCATCGTCGAGAGTTTAAAAGGCGACTCTGATACTGTTCTGGTTCCGTGTAAATGAACGCGGAATAGACCCCTTAAAAGTTTGTAAACATTGCAACGTTTCCTGGTGGGCGGGGCTTAGCTGGAGGCAAAAAGAGACACTGGACTCAATGTTGACAAGTGTAAGCTAGCATGTTTTAGGAGGGATTTATTAAACATAGATGCAGAAGAAGGTTCAGAACTGTCCGAATATGTACAGTCACTGACTCTGCGGGACCGTGACAGCTATTTTTGTAAATTAACTTAAGTTTTGGATATTCCCTAGACAACATATGAATTACTTTCGGGTGGTTCGGGGAATTTTGTCAAGGCTTATTGTCTAATGTAACCTAACGCTGGGCTAACTATGATTATGGCTAGCAATGTGGATTATTTTAAGAGACCATTCAAAGGATGGCACACTCATCTATCGCTGTATGTTTGTTTAACATTTAAGCTAGCTAGTGCGCTGAAAGTTGGCGACTTTTCACCTATAAAACAGAAACTTGCTGATTTGTACTAGATAAAACCAACACACCATTACATATGCATCGATTATTTTACCTGATATGAAGTGTGCACTGCAAACACAAGTATTATTTATGATCGTCTTCGTCCAGTCTGTACGCCGTATTGCATTCAACCACAATTATCTTTTTGATTTCTGTGAAGGAATGTCTGCCAGGATCTGGTAAAACTTTAGTTTTGAACCAAAAGTCCTGTTCCTTCTATTCTGGCAGCCAAAAACACAACAAGACGACATTTTAAAGTCAAAACCTCAAACTTTTAGCGCACCTGCTATTAGTTCTTATTTACATTTTGCCTCCAGCTAGAGCGGTGATGTCACAGTGACGTAGGTGATTAAGGGGTCTATATAGCCGCCCTAAACTATGTCATTGTCATAACCAACAAGAATTCCAGTCAGCTCAGGCGGCACGAGATTCAAGAAGCAGGGAGACGAAACATATAGGGCAAATAATAAAAATATTGTCTACCATCAAGGGGCATTGAAGTAAAAGAGTCCTGTACTCACATCGTGAAGCAAATCATTGTGTGTCATTAATCGCTGTTTGTAATCTTCCTATGAAGAGACTGTCGGATCAACGCTCTGCTACATTTCTCTCAGAGGGTAAATGCTTAACACAATCTGCGTCACTGTGATTGTGCATTGTTATTTTGGAGTGACGGGTAGATCAGATAGAGTTTGAAAGCTGCTTGCCGTCACTTCTCTATCGTCATCTTGTTATACCCGCCAATAGCGAGCAAGGTGGATAAGCCAGTCTGTGATTGGTTCCTGCAAAAGTGTAACAGGAGCAGTAGAAATGAATGCACAGGTTTCCAGACTGAGTTGCCGAGCGAAATCAAATCGCTGGCAGATCAGGCTGGGTTTACCCAGACTAGCATAATGTGGACCTATGTAAAATACGGGACAAATCGCGTCCCGTATTGATTTGATACGGGACGCGTCATTTTGCCTGTAAATACGGAACGATTCCGTATTTCACGGGACGGGTGGCAACCCTAAATGATGATGTTTTTGCATATATTAATATTTGTGAGATTTATTAATTTATGGCTTTATATTTTCATCTTTTTCAGGAAGTATTGAAATCTAAAGCAGAACGCTGAACTTTAAAGATTCTTCAAGTGTGTTTTTGTCATTATAAATAATGATGATTATTTGAGCTTCTCTCTTTCAGTGTCATTTTAAAACTCTTATGTGTAAGACTTTGTTTATATTTCTCTCTGATACAAAAAAATAATGAATGAATAGACACAGATCTCGCTTACTGCTGTTCATCTGTCATATGTATTTGCTTGTGTTTATCAATAAAGTTTTCTTACTCTGAGCTTCAAGAGTCTCTCCATGTTTTATTGAGCGCCCCCTGGAGGAACACAAGCTATATATATTTAAACAATTTCATCAGTGCTCCACATATAAAGCTTTACATTATTAAAACATTATTTAAAACTTTATTTGTAAATATTTACATTATTATTTCAGCTCATTGGTTTTCTTTTTGTTTTTCTATCCACAATAATAAATATCTTCCCCCAGTTTCTCCTTTAATCTGAGCAAACACTGATTTGGGACACATTATAATATACTTTGGGAACACAGTGAAACACATAAAAACATCCTCAGTGGCACCATTTTAAGAAACACAATTTTTTTAAAAGGAGGAAAAATTGTGTCGTAACAATGTTGAGTAAAAAATATACAAGTACAATGGCTAAAAATCAGTTAATTAAAATGAGTAAAATAAATAAATTGAGGTACTGTCAGAACATTAGCAGTGCGTCCCATTCTGTCTTCTGTCAGTCTTTGTGCTGCCGCATCCCACGTTTTTTATGGAATTATCAGACTTGACTGTTTATGGAATTAAACAGACTTGAGGTTCACATGATGATCCACACTGGAGAGAGACCGTTCACATGTGATCAGCGTGGGAAGAGTTTCACACAACAATGGCACCTTAAAGTCAGTTATGCTTGTTTCGTAAGTTGAATATGGAAGGCGTAGGACGTAGTGCAAGTTTTTTGAACTGCGAGAGGCTTCGTAAGTTGAATACGCAAGATGGTTTTGGGGGAAGCTAGATATTTTACTTTATAACTTGTTAAATATGGATATTTTTCTTACACAAACACATCACTTTGCTTCAGAAGGCCCCCCAGAGCCGTGTGGAATACATTTATGATGGATGGATGCACTTTCTCGAGCTTCAAATAGTGTTGCTTTCATCAACGAAAATTATGTACGGTGTTCATATTAGGACATTCTCACAGCTCAGTCATACAAGGAAAAGCCGTCATGCCTCAGACTAAAAGGCTTCGCGCCTCAGACTGAGAGGCTTCAGGTCTCAGGAAAAACAATGTCAGGTTTCAGGTCTCATACAATTAGACATCGAACTAAACAGCCTCAGACCAAAAGGCATCAGACGAAGCCTCAGACTAAAACCGAATTGGTAACACTTTAGATTACAGCCCGGAAAGTACTGCGTAATTACAACAAATTTACAGCGTAACTTTCAATAATTATAGTGTAACTATACAGTAAGTATGTGTAAGTATAGGGAACAATATGTGAAGTATTGGGAATAAAGGGGTAACAACCAGGAAAAATAACAAATTATTTATACTTTAAATATTTTATAACTAAGGGGTACGTATGACATAACTAAGGGGTAAATTACGTTAGTCTAGCTGGCATCAGCTGACTCTCAGCTGATCCACGTCTACCTATATCAGTGGTCGGCAATAGGCGGCCCGCGGGCCAAAATTGGCTCGCCAGCAATACAATGTGGCCCTCGCCCGCAGCCAGATTATTTTGATAGCGGCTGGTTCTGAAATAGATCCTCATCTCGTGGTGCCATCTAATATTAGCACCGTGTCTACACCAGACACAACCTTTTTTCGCGTCGTGCCGCAACTAAAAGCTGTCTGCTCTCAACTCGACAAACCGACCATTGCAAAGCAATTGGACTACGTCAGAAATAGAACGAGGAATCCGTTTACTGTTAGGAATTTGTTGTCACGTCGTGCCACATCCAGTGTAGACAATAGAGTACCTCAGGGATGACGCATTTTTGTAGGCAAAACCCGGAAGCGAGTTAGCATTTTAGGACTTCCGGTTCCAACGCCGTAAAGTCTATGGGTTTTTTGAATGGGTTTTTGCTAAATCGCCTGAAATAAGGCGATCTATGTGGTTAACAAAGCCTCTAAATACTTTCACGTTTTGATCTATGACATAAAACGCACCAGTTATAACCCACTTGTGATTTTTTTAAAACTTTACTGTGTCTTAAAAATGGCGGTTGCTAACAAATTGCTAAAAGGGACTACTTCCTTTGGCGTGGACTTTTATACGTCATCATGATAAACAGGACATTTGGACAGCATTTCTCATGAAAAAGTGGATAAGTATTCATACACAGCGCAGATCATAATCGCGAGCATGTTTTTAAATAGAGTTGTTTTCTAAATAAAGTTTGAGGACACTTGGTGGAGACGACGTTGATCCGCGACCATGGTGTGCTGTAGTCCGTTTATAGCCTACTGTTAGCCTTTTATATCTGACAACTTTATTTAGGCTTCAAAATCTATAAATGTCGTGTTCACTTGTAAAGATTATCTTGATAGACAAAACGTGTAAGTGTCATAACCCTTTGTTAAACACAGAGCTTATTTTCTGCTATTTTCCAAAAGTCTATGGGAAAAATGCATAGGCTTTCAACCGAGGGAACCTGTGTGCCGCTAACTTCCGGGTTGGCCTACAAAAACGCGTCATCCCTGGGGCACTCTATATCACTGATTACAATGAGTTTATTATCATTTGACGCATCACGTTGCGCACGTCCGGTGTAGACACGGTGTTATATTCTTTGAAAACAGCGACAACTTTGTTGCAGATAAGACACACCGACTTTGCAGGCACAAAACTAAGTAAAAATGCATAGTTGTCTTTCCATTCTTCTTTGTATGCCCTATTTTCGCTGTCAACTTTCCTCTTTAGGCTCTTTGATAGTGCCATTTCTCTCATCAGCTAGCTTAAATGTTAACATCACTCTGCAAACGATGTAATAGCGTGCCTCCGGCACGCAAACAATTTAAAAAATGCAGTTTGGTGCGTGAGGATGCCAAGGAATAAGTGTAAAAGTAGGGTATGTAAAATAATTATTACAATATTACAATATAGTGGTCCTGACAGAAACACTTTTGGCATGGAGGTTTACAAGGAAGCTGTAAAAGTTGCCTCTACTTGCACATTGGATTGATTTTAAGTAATTACACATGTAAGCTGACGGTTTGAGTGCGTTTCACAATCAATGAGTAGTACTCGTTAATGCCAAGCTTTAGTTCATGGTGTTATATATATGTAGTGTCCAGAGAGGCATGGATTTAAGTGTTGAAACAAATAATAAGCAACATAGAAAAATAAGAACAAAAGCAAACAGAAAACAAGGATCATCACATTTTCAACAACGAACAGAGAACAAAAGAAACAGAGCTATATATATATATATATATATATATATATATATATATATACACACACACACACACAGGGGAAACACAAGCTAAACAAGGTAACGAGGAACAAAATACACCTTGGGGAGCAATCAGAGAACTAATCAACATGAAAAAACTACAATGACCAACAAACATAGCACTAGGACAGGAAATAACAAAAGAGCATGAACGTTCAATCTATTGTGAATAAATTTGACTATTATTGGCACTATAATCTGTTTATTGCCTTTTTAAAAACATGTTATATCATGAAAATTAAATATCTGTTGACCTCTAATTTACATTCATCATATTTATATATTGGTACATAAACAAATTTCAATAAATATATGTACAGTATATATTGAATAAAATATGTCTAGAGTATTTTAAACTTGCTTTGCTGATAAGCAGAATGAAGTCCTTGTTGACACATGGAAAGATGAATCCATTTTCAAATAATAATAAAAAAGATGTAAAGAAAATTAAAAACAACCAAGCAAAACTTTTTGTTATTATGTTTGTCTGATTAGCATTCACAAAACAACCTGCAAAACAATGCAACACCAGCTACTCTGACACCTATGTCTTTAGTGACATATAGGCTATGCCAAGACAATCTCACACATTGACCAGAAGGAGATCATCACATGGAGACTGTATTAAGGGGACTTTTCAGATCATAATCAAAAGACCCAATATACGCAGACATTCTTTTGTCTGGCTGAAATGAACTGTAACTTGTCTTAGTCCCAGAAAGAACATCAGATTTTGGCTTTATCCAGCCTTGGGTTGAAAAAGGTGGTACTGTTGTGTAAGTCAGGCATGCTTGAGGAATTCAACACCTATCTAACAAATGCGTACCCTTCTACTCAAAAGGGCACTTGGCTTTAAATTATTGCGATGCACTCGAAGCCAAAACTTAATCGGCATACCCATACCAAATTCTGGCTATTCCATACCTTATCTGAATGGTCAGCGTGGCTTAAATAAAGCCACGGCCTATATCTGTCACGGCTACACAACCGGCACCTTCAGACACGGACAATTACGCCACGCCCACTCGTTCACAATCACCGGAATACTGAACACCTGTGCATCATCACCAGAGCCACATATAAGCACACCAGTTCCATTCACTCATTGTCTGGTCTTGCACCGATCCCTACACGTCACTCGACCTCGTCTTACCTGAACATTATACCTACTGTTGTCTTCATCGTCTTCATCTCCAGTCCTGAGTCCTCCGTCTTCATCTGTGTCACCTTCGTCATCTGCCAAGGAAAGTTATCACTGTTATACCTATTGTCAGTTCTACGTGTCAAGATTCTCTACCTGTGTCATCACCTGTGTCTGAAACCTCTGTTAATAAACACTGTTACACTTTACCTCCTCTGTGTCCTCGTCTGTGTCTGACAATATCGCACCAATGCAAAACAACCTTCCTTTGCAATCCATAATTGCAGGAACATCAACAGAACATACGGTAAAATATGTTTGAAGTAAAATTCAATGCACCTATGCAGACTTTAGGGTTGAGAGGAGCTCCACTCAAGAGCAGAACTACGTCACCTAATCTTCACTGTTCAAGACCTCCATTGTCTATAAAGCAATCCTTGCTACAGTAGCCAGGGTGCACTGTAAAACCCAATCATTTCAGAATACTCAAAACATTTGAGGAAACTTATTACCTCAAATCATTTAAGTGAACTAACTCATTTTTTTAAAGTTGGTAGAACTTAAAATTTTTATGACAAGTGGGGTGGGGCTGAGAGCCATGGAAGCAGATCAAGGCCATTGTGGTGCACAGGTGTCTCTCACTAAGCAATCCCGTCACCAGCAAACCCCTGCCCAACTCATCATAATGTTAATTACATACAGTTAATTTACATGAACATCACATTCAGATCTTGGTTAAATGTTACATAGCAAATAACACATGCTATTATAACTATCAGAGAGACTGTCATTACATACTTGCATATATGTAATCAAACAACATATGTGGTCTTAAATGTTTTGCAGCTCATCCTCAACCTAACCACAGGCTCTACTCTTCACCAGAGTGGTAACCCTACAAAACTAACATAACAGAACCCCCCTGAATCCCAACATAATCACAACATTAAACATTAACTTATTATCTCCATATGTTAATCTTGTGCAAAAACACACAAAATAACACTTAATTTCAACAGTTATTTATATGGTGTGACGCAAAGCATGCTGGGATTTAGAAATCTGCTGCAGCTCAACTCAATCATATTAAGTTCAACTTAAATTTTGAGTTCATGCAACTTTTTTCTATTAAGTACAATGAACTTTCATTATTATTTGAGTGAAACAAACTCATTTAACTTAATTAATTTCACTGTTCGGTTTTACAGTGTGGTCATCTGAAGAGTAAAACCCCAAAAGCACTCCCCATTGTCCATTTCCCTTTTAGCCAGCCCCACAGTCTTTGTCAGTCTGTTGTTAAATCTCTGGCATGTCAGAGCCAGCCTGAGGATTGCAGAACAGCAGTCTTCTAGAACTACGAAGACAAGGATCTTCTGGAGAATGTCAACTGGCAACTGTAGATAAGAAACATGATTTAATATAAAATCATTACAAGACATTTTCATCAACATTAAAGTGATTATGAACACATGCCTGCAAAATGTCAGTGGCCACTGTGCCATCCTGTGAAACCCGTCATCTTTGCTGGGAGTGTATGTACCTTCAAAAAAGTAAAACATAAAAAAACAGATTTTCTGTTTATGAAACAGCCACATATTTATACATGCTACTTTTCACCAAAATATTACCGAAGTGCTGTGTCTCCTTTTCCTAGGGACACAAAAGACAGGCGGCAGACTTCCATCCCCCATCTACCAGCCTTCCTGTGTAAAATGTGCAAATCTTCTACCATTTCTGTAATTGATATTGACCAAATATGTTCATCATGCTTTCCCACTTTGATAGTAGTATCTATTAAAGGGGACCTATTATGCAAAATTCACTTTTGCATGGTGTTTGGACATAAATGTGTGTTGGTGGTGTGTGTACACAACCACCCTATAACGATAAAAATCCAACCACTCCTTTTTTTTAATCCCCATAAATCATAATCATAAGCAGTGTGTCAGAACAAGCCATTTGCAGGTTCCTGGCAATGTGGCGTCACATTAGCCACAGGCCCCACCCACAAATGTTGACAGACACTGACGTTTTAACATAGAACCGCCCTGAGCGAGTTCACAGCGAGTTGTACACAGTCCACCATTGCTGCACTGACGAGAACATCTCCCAAGCGTTTTAGGTATTCTGTAGCTGGATGGATTAATCCACATAGCTCTCTCCATTTACTCTCTAAATCTGAGCCACTGAAGACGAGGTGGATTAATTTTGTTTTCAAAGAAAATGCTCCCTCAACTCTTTTATGTCTGCGCAAATCATTTCACACCGGACTGCTAAGTGAACGAATATCAATACAAAGGGACAATACAAAACAGAGACTGTGCTAAAAAATGTGTTACTCAAGGATAGATCAGTACAAACTGTTTGTGATCCAGCCTACAGTCTCCAGAGTGATACTGGATACGGCAGTAATGAAGGTGAGAGCACTTTATTACAGTTCATCTGAGTTGATTTACGGATATAAAGTTTACCAGTTTATTAAGCACCACCTGAAAAGGCATAAGGTCTTTATATATTTGTTTACTGTTGGTTGTAACGAGTGTTTCTGTGTACTTCGCTATGTATGTTGATGATAATGCAAGGGAGAGAGAGAGTTTATGGATAATATTTTGATGCACACTTGCACTGTGTTTTATCAAGCTCTTACAGAGATTTTCTAGAGTGAAAACAGATGCTTCATATTATGTGTGAAGTACAATAAACGTTATAAAACTCATCGGTAAACACTTGTACTAATATATTAGATAAAAACAAGAAGACAATACAAGTTATAACCGTAATTAAACAAAACTATACCTGTTCTATCTCCATGCAGCATATATTCACAGTTTCTGTCAATATAGTATGTCTTGAATGACTCCTGACACATGAGCTCTTAAAGCTCTGCCCTCTTAGGAGCTCATTTGCATTTAAAGTGCCCACACTGAAACTGCGCATTTTTGCTCAACTCCAAAAAATGTCAATTTTAACATGCTATAAAAAATTATCTGTGGGGTATTTTGAGCTGAAACTTCACATACACACTCTGGGGACATCAGAGACTTATTTTACATCTTGTAAAAGGGGGCATAATAGGTCCGCTTTAATGTATTACTTTTCATTTCACAAATCATACCCCTCAATCTCAAGGTTCTCCAGCAAAAATTGCATCACCACCTCCTCATATATGGCAGGTCAGACTGAAGATAAGAACAGCTGTAATGTAATTCACCACAATTAACATTAAACATTTTTGTCAACACTAAGACTGCACTTACGGCGGTGAAATCAAATGCTGCCGCCATAGTTATGGACCAGGCATACTGTAAAGGCAGAAAGGCTGTTATGTTGCCACAGGTTTTTTATGAGCATAAATTTACCAAGATGAATAAAAATGAGGTGCTCAGTAACAGCATTAATGGGTGTAATGGACATGGTGAGGACACAATGGATGTTGTGTGGACATTACTAAACATCCTGAAAATGAGCTCGGCAACTCACCATAAGACATCTATTAAATCCTAGGCTATGACGCAAGTTAGAGTAGAAGAATAAAACATCATTAGCATGCACTAGTGGTAAACAAATAGATCAAGATTAATCACACTTTGGCAATTGACCCTTCGCCGGGAGTTTGATTGACAAGCGATCTAACCAATCATAACACCGAATCTGCCATTTTGTCCGACAAAGCAGTCAGGAGTTAGAAGATTAACCTCGGTGGACTTGAACTTGAAAAAATGGTGTATATTTACGTCTTTCCGCATGTTAAACAACATTCCTTCTGATGTTCATTCATGTTTATTCAATGCTATAAATTAACTAGTAGGAAAAGATGATCGGTTCATGAGCCTCTTGAGCTGAGGCGCTACAGCAATCTGTCATGACACAAAGAGCCACAAAACGGTATTTATTGTTCGAATTTCTTAGTAAATTACACAACTTGAAAGCTGGGAGTTCATTTAATATCATAAGTAACCTGCTCTGTCTTGTCTGTTGACGTGTTGTCAGTGTCCTCTTTGCTCCGCGATGTATTTTTCACTCTGTGTGGCGTGACAGCACCATGGCTTGCTGGACAAAGCAACAGTAACTAAGGGGGGGCGGGTCTTTGCAAAAGGTCATTTGTGCTATTTATGTGCACTGAAAAAAGAGAAGGAAGTGAAAGAGGAGGTCATGGCTAGGGAAAAGAGGCCAACTTGGCATGCAAATTTTGCAAATGGAGCTTAAGGTAAGTAGTTTTAGCACCATGCCGTGTTGATCAATATGCCATTTTTATGTTGCATTTTTATTGGCTAGTCAGTAGACGTGGGTCGTAGCAGCAGACACTCTGATATAATCATGCTATAATAATCACACTGTCAGACTTTCTTTGGTTGCAAGACCGTGACAACGGCCGTCTATGAACCTCTCTCACTGTATAAGGTAGGACCACCGATTAGGAGCCACGGCCACAAAAATCGCCACGATTGGTCATTTTTCATCTGGGACAGGCCAACACTATTCGTATTTTTAAGACACTTCATATTCTTGCACAGTTATTGACTGGAACTGAATCAACACTGAACTGACTTCAGCTGAACAATGACACTATTTCTTTTTAGATCTGCTTAACAACAAGTGAACTCTGTTTGCATCGATTCATTATTTTCCTGTTTTTCACTGTAAGCTGCTTTGAAACAATCTGTATTGTATAAAAAAAATAAGATGTAGAATGCATGTAAAAGTGCTTTATAAAGATCTTTATCAGATATTTGTACAAATATGTTTTCGTGTGCTATCTGTGGATACTAGAAACCTCCAGGCAGGTCTGTTGAGGCAAGCTGCAGGACAGTGCTGATTAGTGAGCTATTTGAATCGCATAGCAACTCACACAAATGATCTTTCTTTCTTTCTTTCTTTCTTTCTTGCCAATAGGAAACACTTTTATTTTGGTGCGATATGACGTCAAAAGGCTGCGCCGCGCTCCTTCATCTGTTGTGATTTGGCTGAAGGTTTGTTTTAAACATTTAAGGGGCTTTAATCGATGCAAATCGTTATTGTTCAATATTTTTTATTATTACAAGCGATGCACAAATTAGTGATTTATCATTGAATGTAATATTGTAATTCTTTATTTAACAAATGAACGTTGTTTTTATGAGTAAAGCGCATACACATAACGTTACGTGTAACAGAAAAGGTGCGTCTCTTTTCTCTCTATTTCTTATGGCATTATTTTAATGACAGATGTCAAGAGTGCATTTTTGTAATGCCAGAGCACACTCGAGTAATGCGCGAGCGCGAATCTCTCCGCTCGCACGCGGATTTTCACAAAACTGGACGCGCGCTCTCAAATACATAGTGCTCTTCTATGAACTGCCTCTCGCTCAGATTTTGCGTGCGCGCGCTCAAACGGTGCTCTTGAACTAGAAAGATTCTGGATTAAACTTTGAATAGACTTATACTACTGACCGATGAAAATGTTACATGAAATCTTACAGATTGAAAGTGAACTTAATCTCTTTCGACAATCAAAGATGGATCTTTAATTTCTTTACAGTTTAATAATATTTAACAATAGGCTATTAATCAAATGCATCTTAGAAATGGCTAGGAATGGGGCGCTTGGATGGTTTGTACATCAATGGATATTAAAATTTTGGCTTGAATAATGTTCCTTAAACTAGCTAAATTATATTATTTAATGCTTGTTTTAATACCTCATCCTCATGACAGCATTCAAATTAAGTTTGAATTATTTGTAATTATTACATTTTAAAAATGTACAAGTACACTTTTAAAATGTAATACACTTTTAAAAGTGTTTAAAAACACTTTTATTCATCCTATCCCACAATCTTGGCGCACATAGCCCCTAAAAAGTGATCAATAGCCTATATCATTATAAACTTGTTTAAAGCACAAAACAAATTTACTTAGGCCTACATTTGAGAATCTGAATCAGATATGTCTGCAAATCATCAAATTTAGGACTCAAATCCAAATCAAAACCCTGATCGGAGACGTCTATTTAATGTCTGTGTTTACGTCTGGAACACATATTATTTAGATGATTTGCTCATCTGCAATATGTCTATAGGACGTTTCCTGTCAGATGTCAATTAGACGTTTAGAAGATGTCTTTAAAGGTGCTAAAGAGGATGTTTTGCTTTATACATTTTTGCAATATTACTTGAAACTGTCTTTACTAACTGATAAAAGACTATTTATTAGGTGCACTGAAAGTAATAATATTAATATACATCATCTGTGCACGAGGTAGGGCCTTAAAAACATCAGCCAATCGCGTAAACGTTTGGCCCTCTGGCTTGTCAAACACTTCCATGACGTTCCTTGTGAGAGACGAGCACGGCTGCGCTCTCCAGTAACTTTCCACACTCCACAGGCGCCGCACACAATGTTTTTGTCAGTAGACAGGAGTAACAACTGCAGATTATGAGTTACCTGCGGTGAGTCCGACATAATGAATCCACTAACACAACACAGCGAATGCCGGTGGTAAACACTCGTGTTCCAATACTCATGCACGAGTTTTGGGAGGCGTTCCCTCGAAATTCTTACGCATGCGCTCATTTAAAAAACTCATAACAGTCTTTAAGATGTTTTATGATTTAGAATGTATGTAAAACTGACATCTTAAAGATGTCTATCAGATGTGTGTAAACAGCAGATGCTTTCCAGATGAAGTAATCTTTAACAGACATCTTGCAGATCGTAAGTGTACTATCTGGGAAGCTGCTTTTCCACTGTCAGGCCGAACGCCCGGTTCTAAGAACAGTTATATTTCCACTTGAGCTTGTAGAAAATTAAACCATATCTGTACTGGCTGGCCTGTTTAGGCCAGAATGGAGCAATAAAGCGACGCGAACAGTTTAGCAGAAGGTGGAAAAGCGACTCGAGTCCACAACCCTGGCAATTAGACACATTGTTATTAATGCAGTACACATATATTGAGAACACAAACAATGACAACATTTATTAACCAATAGCAAATGTTTTGAAATCTACAAATCAATAAAAACAACTAAATATAAAGTATCTGTATAGTTTTTAATTATTATTATTATTATAATTATTAATTTGTAGTGCTAATTTTGAGTTTGTTTTGGCTAATTGGGACATTTAAGGCCCTTCCCTCTTGACTGACTCCCTTACCAGTGCGCTGACTAGTGAACTATAGGGAGCTGATTGAGATGCACCCAGTGATTTATTCTTTTTGTTAATTATTCTCATCTTAAACATGACAGATTGACCAAACACAGAGAAAAACTCCTGGCGAAGCAACTGAGATCTACATGACACACTATTATAAAGATGGCGTTTATTAAAGAGGAGAGTGAAGACATGAAGATTGAAGAAACATTCAATGTGAAACAAGAAGATACTGAGGAACAAACAGGTTGGTTTCATTCTCAAAACTGAACTCAGTCATTTCTTTAAATTTTTTACCTCTATAGAAATAAATCTGTTTGGATGAGTGTCATATGAGGGTCCTAATTAAAGTGCTTTTATTTGACAGGCAGTGGTTTGTTTGAAGTTGGGCATCTGTTATGATGATGTTACACATTAAATTAGAAAAAATATGAATGCAGTCTAAAAAAATTATTAACACTATACCAAACTATACTCAAAGAATGTCTGTTCACTCAATGACCATATTTGCAACACCTCCGCCTATTTCGGGCATCCAAGACCAGTGTTGGGCACGTTACTTTAAAAAAGTAATTAGTTATAGTTACTAGTTACTTCTCACAAATAGTAACGGAGTTAGTAACTGAGTTACATCATTATAAAATAACTAATTACCAGGGAAAATAACTATTGCATTACTTTAAAAAAAATTAAAATATGTCAAATAACTTGAATGCCCCCATTATTAAATATAAGTCTAAGAATAAATAATTCTTGATCTGACTTGTGACTCATGATCCGCTCTTGCTTATGAAATTTCTCTGTACTGTCATTAAAGAAAATGTAGTTTCATTTATATGTTTAAATAGTCCTATGTTTTGTTTTAAATTCATGTATTTGATTATGAAAAGTGAACACCATGAATAAGATCAAAGTCCCTTTAAGACAAGTCATTTCACTCAGCGGCCATCTTTGAAACGCCTCTCGGGCATCCTGGGCATCATGCAGCTCCTATCTCTTTGAATGGGGAAACATCAGATTCTCCAAAACTGTTCGCCAACCTTACTATTAAATTTCATATTTGAAATCATCAATGAAATCTAACAACAACCAACTCATACATTTAGTTTCTAAACGCTCGAATCATGACAAAAAAAACCTGTATTTTTTCAGGCTGGATCAAGCTAATGCGCATGCGCAGACCTAAATGCGCGTCTCTTCGGAGTCTGACTGTTTCTATAGAAACCGGTGATTCTAACGGCCGCTGAAGTGACGCGATGACTTTACCAGTCGGCGATTGGCTCTTGGCTATAGAAGGCGGGACTTATTCCGCCATATTGCGCGTTACACTTTCTCCCATTCAAAACAATACGAGTGACACGTCTTGTGTTATTCTATAGTCTTTGATAAGATGCATCATAAGATGCGCACTATATCGGGAGTCATGGAGTGGGTCAGACACGATTTTGACCACTTCATTAAGTTATGTTTTATAGAAAGCCTCTCTTTAAAGTGAATTTCGTTTTGTAAAAAATGTATCTTAATTTTAATCAATGTTTCATCAACCAATTGCCTGGATTTAATAAATAAGAAGCAAATATAGCAGGCAATATAATCATGGATGCGCGGGCGCGATCACTGACGCGTGAACTGGAGCGCGACTTATAGGCTAAATGAACCGAAACTCAGCGTATAGGCTCTTGCAGACATGAGAAATATATATATAGAAAGCTTGAAATATTTACTTTGAAATGAAATAATTATAAACGAAAAGAGTCTACTCTGATTATGTAATCCGAATGAAATGTGCATTTTCTCTCTAGGTGCGTCCAGTATATGCGGATATGATGAGAGTCAGCAGTGTCAACTTCATCTTTGCAGCCGACATTGATTCAGAAAACATTACTTTATTAACAACATTTAAATTAAATGTCTCCTTGCTGTTTTTTGTCACATTCATAATCATTACTTTTGCCGGTTCTTTATGGCAAGCTTTATGCGTGCGCTTGAGTGCATAGCCTATATTACATAAACGCTCATTATTAGTTTATTCTCTCCAGTATTTAAGAAATTAAATTAATATAAATGTGATTAGTCAACTAATGGCTTAAATGAACAACTACTAGTCGACTAGAAAAACTTATCTCACATATTTTCGATCCAGCATGTCACATGTTTATCGCAGTAGATAGGACCTTCGAACCAGAAAGACACAGCTTGTCTTTATGCTCAACTAAAGTGAAATAATGAGCATATTTCCACTTTGAGAAACTCGACTTGCTCTCGCCTTGACTCGCCATGACTGCCGCACATACTTGAATAAACGGAAACATGCTCACAGTGCGTCTTCTTCATGTTTACAGTGGTTGGCATCCACCAATCCTACAATGCGTCGCTGCTGTAAACAGGTTATGCTGTAGGCTACACATCAGCCAAAATTAATTAATTTAAAAAGTAACGTACAACGCACCATATGGTAACGGTAACTGAGTTAATTTATTTAAAAAGTAATGCGTTACAGTATTAGTTACTGTCAAAAGTAACTGCGTTACAGTAACGCGTTACTGCCCAACACTGTCCAAGACCAAGTCCAATCTACTTGAATAGGTGAATCCTGAAATCTCAAAAACTGTTTGTCGAACTCCAAATAAAATGGCATTTCAAATTAACAACAAATTTAATGTCCCATAAATGTTTCAAAATAGCTTAAAAAATCTTTTTTAATATTTTTTTCTGGCTAGACCAGCCAATGCGTGTGTGCAGTCTTAAATGCATGTCTTCAATCACTGAGCTTTTACCAGCAGCTTCAGTGATGCGATGACTTTAATAATCAGCGATTGGCTCTTTTTCTTTTCTTTTTTTTTTTGGTCTTATTCCACACATATTGCATATTGCACATTGCACTTTCTCCCATACATAAGTAATATGTTTGCATTGTCTTTGTCTAAAGTCTTTGCTTTGTATATCTAAAGTCTGAGACTTAACTCAATATTTACTTCTGAACCAAAATGATGGAAACCATTCATTTCTTTAACTTAATTATGCAATAGTATCTAACAGAACAAGAAAAAATATTTATTTTGTATGATATATAAAGGGTGCAACTAACGATTATCTTGATAATTGATTAATATGTTCATTATTTCTTTGATTAATCAGGTGTAAAATCTGAAAGTTACTATTAAAATTAATGTAATACTTGAAAAGTTTGTATTTTGCCTCAAACCTCATACTCTAAGTGTGTTCGGAGAGAACCTATTTTTTGAATGCTAAAGGGTAATGTACCATGAAATGGTGTTTAGGTATTATTTAAATGCTGGACAGTGTACAAAATTCGGAAAAGCTGGTGGTGCTCTTTGATTATGTGTTTAAGCCTTTAAGCTCTGAAGGCATTTTTAGAATTGTTATTTTTTTCTGAGCGATATACACAAAAGTAAAGACTCGTAACTCCAAAGCTATAGCAAGAAGTAAAGTAGGCATTGTTTGATAGAAGGTAGGTATTGTTTTATAGAAAACTTAATATTTTTAGAAGAATTTAATTTTTTGATTCAATTTGGACATTCTCGTGCTGATAAAATATATATTTTTTTTATTATAATTTTACATATCTTTCTTATTTGACATGCAATAACTCAGGAAGGAAATAAGGCAGGAGGACCATTCTTTTTCGTCAAGTTCCTCTGCATGTACGGTGTATCTGGATCAAATTTTGTGGTGAAAGCATAAAGAAATCAAAAGTTACAGCATTTGAAACTAAGGTAGCCTTTTTTGTTTAGCCCTTGATGCCCCCTAATGGGCATTTTTAAAATCCTCTATGGGGAATATCTTGTGATCGACTATATTGATTTTGGACTCATTTTAATCTGGAGCATCTACTGTAGGTATTGATCTGCCACTCTCTGTGAGCCTCCTTGCTAGACAGTGTGGGGCATTGTTAGGCCTCCTCTAGATTAGAGAGTCGTTATGCCAAGGCCTCCACTGCTAGAGCTCGGCTATTATTTGCTAAGTCGTCAGGCTCATTGTGAGCCTCCTTAGCTAACTTGAGCATCGTCACATCTCCTCTCGTTAGTGGGAGTTATCTTATTGAGGCCTCGCTCTTTGTGAGCTCTCTAGGGTAACAGTTATAGCTGAGGGCTCTCTGTGAGCCTCCTTGCTAACAGCAAGCCTCCTTGTAAGTTTTCCTGAGTGTGGAATGTTGTTTAGGCCTCCTTTCGATAGGAGAGTCATTATGCTGAGGCCTCTGCTCCTAGAGCTCAGCTTTTATTAGCTAAATCGTCAGGCTCTCTGTGAACCTCCTTGGCTATTATGAGCGTTGTCAGACCTCATTTGAGTTTTCTATCTTGAGGCCTTCACACTCTAGAGCTCCGCTGGATGTTCAGTTACGGGTTGCAGGCTCTCTTTGAGCCTCTTCGTATAATGTCCTGATGTGTGGATCGTTGTTACGCCACATCTCGATTAGACAGTCGTTATGCTGAGGCCTCTGCTCCTAGAGCTCGGCTTTATTAGCTAAGTCTAGCTAAGTCAACAGGCTCTTTGTGAGCCTCCTTGGTTAGTTTGAGTATCTACAGGCCTCCTCTTGTTTTTAGTTGTTTTATCTAGGCCTCCTGCTCTCTAGAGCTCTGCCAGGTTAGCATTTACAGGTCGCAGGCTCTCTGTGAGCCTCCTTGTGGGATATCCTGACTATGGAACGTTGTTAAGGTCTCCTCTCGCTTAGAGAGTCGTTATGATGAGGCCTCTGCTCCTTGAGCTCGGCTTTATTGATTTCTTAGTTGCTAAGTCGTTAGGCTCTCTTGAGCCTCCTTGACTAATATGAGCGTCGATAGGCCTCCCCTCATCTTGAGAGTCTGTTATGAGGCCTCCACTCTCTAGAGCTCGGTCTGGATATCAGTTCACAGGTCGCAGGCTCTCTTTGAGCCTCCTTGCAAGCCTTTCCTGAGTGTGGAACATTGTTAGGCCTCCTCTCGATAGGAGAGTCGTTATGTTGAGGCCGCCGCTCCTAGAGCTTGACTATTTTTTTCGCTAAGTCGTCAGGCTCTCTGTGAGCCTCCTTGGCTATTATGAGCGTCGTCAGGCCTCCTCTCTTTTGAGAGTTCTTTCTTGCGGCCTCCTGCTCTCTAGAGCTCCGCTGGATATTAGTTACGGGTTGCAGGCTCTCTTTGAGCCTCCTCGTCAAATATCCTGTGTGGATCGTTGTCAGGCCTCCTCTCGATAGGAGAGTCATTATGCTGAGGCCTCCACTCCTAGAGCTCGGCTAAGTGGTAGGAAATGCTATGCTAGGTGTTTAGGCTCTCTTTGAGCCTCCCTGGACAGTTAGAGTGTGTTAGGCCCCCTCTCAATCCGGGAGATGTGATTTAGGCCTCCACTCTGCGGAGCTGTGTGGACCAGCTCAAGCCTTTTCTTCTCCTTTTTTAATCCTCCGTTCTCAAAGCTCTGACCTGTGATTGTCACTAGTGCGCCATAGGGATGAATACTCTGAGTCTTTGACTTAGCACAGCCATTTAGGCACTCATCCCTTTAGCATGGCAGTGAAAGGGAACGTCTCAGGTTAAGCATGTAACCATGGTTCCCTGAGAATCGGGAACGAGACGCTGTGTCCCTTTGCCATGCTTCAGGCATTCCTGCTCGGTCTCCTTCAGACAAGAAGTGGATGATATCATTTCCAGGTGCCCTTTTATACTCATGGACACACCTGTGGTGACGTCATAGACTTGTCGCCTACCAATGTCAAATTCATTGTCGTGTTTATACTCAAGCTTCAGACACCTGGCATGCCGGAGACATTCCCCATAATGACCCCTAGAGGACGCAGCTTCTCGTTCCCCATTCTCGGGGAACCATGGTAACATGCATAACCTGAGACATTTTCAAATATTGTTCAACATTCTGTTGACTATAAGTAACGTTGCACCTATGTGTCAACTACCTCTCATTAGAGTTTTAGTAGACTGTCTACTTAATATCTGCCAACCCTTTATTTTGATGGTCCCTCAACAAAAATGTTTTATTCTAACCCCAACTCTACAAATACGGTATAGTATAGTATAATCCCCCCTGGATAAAGGTTTTGTTAACTGCCAAGTTTTTGGGACATGTCCTAAACAAAGCAAAGATTTGACAATATTGACAAGGGGTGCTGTGATTACAGGAAACACCTCTTTCTGTAGCTTAGGAGTTATGTCATGTGTTTTTGGTTTTGATGGTCAGGGGTTTCCAATCCTGCTCCTGGAGGACCACTGTCCTGGAGAGTTTAGCTCCAACTAAACCCCTACTTTACGTGTCAAAATGTTTTGATGTCTTTTGCTTTGTGCCAGCAAACTGGGGTTAACTTATTTGTCTTTTTTTGCCTTAGACCTGATGCCACTGAAAGAGGAGAGTGAAGTCCTGAATGATATGGAAGAGAAAGACCAGTATCAGAAACATCATGCTTTCATAACTCAAGAAGAATCATTTAGTTGCTCACAGACTGACAAGACTTCATCACGAAAAATAGCTCTGAAGAGAAAAAATAGAAGTAATTTCACCTGCTTTCAGTGTGGAAAGAGTTTTGCTCAAAAAGGAAACCTTAAAAAACACATGAGAATTCACACTGGAGAGAAGCCTTATTCCTGCAGACTATGTGGAAAGAGTTTCACGGCAGCACTAAACCTTAAGTATCACATGAACCGTCACAATGGAGAAAAGCCATTCAGATGTGATCAGTGTGAAAAGAGATTCACACGTAAAATACATTTTAAAAACCACATGAAGATTCACTCGAGAGAGAACTGTTTTGTATGTCATCAGTGTGGAAAGAGTTTCCCAGAAAAAGGAAACCTTAAAATCCACATGAGAATTCACACTGGAGAGAAGCCTTACACATGCCCTCAGTGTGGAAAGAGTTTCACATATAAAAAATCCCTTGATGCCCACATGAGAAATCACACTGGAGAGAATCCTTTCACCTGCCAACTGTGTGGAAAGAGCTTCACTCAAAAAGGAAACCTTAAAATCCACATGGAAAAACACACTCTTACTCCTGCCAACAGTGTGGAAAGAGCTTCTCTCAAAAAGGAAACCTTAAAATCCATATGAAAATTCACACTGGAGAGAGCTCTTACTCCTGCCAACAGTGTGGAAAGAACTTCACTCAAAAAGGAAACCTTAAAATCCACATGAGACTTCACACTGGAGAGAGCTCTTACTCCTGCCAACAGTGTGGAAAGAAGCTTCACTCAAAAAGGAAACCTTAAAATCCACATGAGACTTCACACTGGAGAGAGCTCTTACTCCTGCCAACAGTGTGGAAAGAACTTCACTCAAAAAGGAAACCTTAAAATCCACATGGAGACTTCACACTGGAGAGAGCTCTTACACCTGCAAAAATTGTGGAAAGAGATTCACTCAAAAAGGAACCCTTAACAGGCACATGAGAATTCACACTGGAGAGAACCCTTTCACCTGCCAACAGTGTGGAAAGAGCTTCACTCAAAAAGGAAACCTTAAAATTCACATGAAAATTCACACTGGAGAGAGCTCTTACTCCTGCCAACAGTGTGGAAAGAGCTTCACTCAAAAAGGAAACCTTAAAATCCATATGAAAATTCACACTGGAGAGAGCTCTTACTCCTGCCAACAGTGTGGAAAGAGTTTCACTCAAAAAGGAAACCTTAAAATCCACATGAGACTTCACACTGGAGAGCAGCTTTACACATGCCCTCAGTGCGGAAAGAGTTTCACATATAAGAAATCCCTTGACTCCCACATGAGAAATCATACTGGAGATAACCCTTTCACCTGCCAACTGTGTGGAAAGAGCTTCACTCAAAAATGTAACCTTAAAATCCACATGGGAATACACACTGGAGAGAAGCTTTACACGTGCCCTCAGTGTGGAAAGAGTTTCACTCAAAAAGGAACCCTTAACAGGCACATGGAAATTCACACTGGAGAGAGCTCTTTTACCTGCCAACAGTGTGGAAAGAGTTTCAATCAAAAAGGAAACCTTAAAACACATGAGAATATACACCAGAGAGAAGCCATATATATGTATCATTTTCCTATTAGCAATGTATAAAGTGCTTAATAAAGGGGACTGTGGAAAAAGTTTCACGGCAGCACTAAACCTTTGGTATCACATGAACATTCACTGGAGAAAAGCCGTTCAGATAAGATAATTGTGAAAAGAGATTCACACTAAAGTAAACCTTAAATGTCTGGTTTCACAGACAGGGCTTAAACTAAGCCAGGATTGGGCCTTAGTTCAATTAGGACATTTAACCCTTTCACACATGAGTTTAAAATATTCTACCTGGCACTCCAGAGTGAGGTTTTTTTTTTTAAGGCGACCGTTATTTTGGAACGTTTTCCCTCATTTTTTCCATGGCGACGCATCATGCTTGTCTAGTAACACACCGCAGCGACAATAACACTGTATGACAGATGGATCGCTTATTATTTTGTTTTTCATTTTTTATTTAAAATATTCACAATCTTGCTTACCATGTCATCAACTATCTGATATTCCGATTCTCAAATATGTGTAAGTGTGTTTTGTCGTTTAAAAACTTTATAAATGATCTTTATCCTAATCTATAATGCGAGATGGGAGCTGCCATCTTAGTTTGCACTGCGGTTCGCAGAGTCCTGTCAGTTGGATTTATAGCACATGAATTCATCAGTTTCAAGCAAGTGGCTGGCGAACTAGAAGAATAATAGAGCAAACTTTATAAGTACTCAGGCCCACTATGTGTGTCTGATATGAATAAACGTTGGCAAATTATATTTGAATGGATTGTTATTGCTGCTTCCACTGATGGCATCAGTGAGAATTTTAACTCTAAATGTATTGTTTTACTGGTGCTTATGTGTATTTAAATGTCTAAAACCTTAAAAAAAAAAAAAAAAACATTGTGTGGCTGAAAACACTACATAGCTGTGATATATGACAAGAGCTGTGCATGTCCATCTCACAGCCGAAGCGCGAAAGCACAGCTTGAATCTGGCAGTTATGTGGCGTCACTGAACATTCTAAATCCCATATGTGGGACCGTCTCTCAGGGGCACAGAAATAAAAATCCCATATGTGGGACCATACTGCTCAAAAGGTTTGTAGCTTTTATAAATGTACCCTAGAAAAAAACATTACTGGTATGCATCTTGAGTCAAAACAATGACAGCTCAAACATGCATTTTAGTCTCGGACTAGCTTAAGCCTTGTCTGTGAAACCGGGGGAAAGTGTAACTTTGCCAGTTTTCAACCAGCTTTGTATTGTTAAGGAAGTATATTGTTTGTATTATTTGTAGTAAATGTAAATTAAAAATTTTTACTCATTCTCCGTGTTACCTTAACCGAGAAATCCATGTTTATTTGTCAGCTAAAATCTGGGCTTTTGTGAAAACTGTAGATTATACTTCCACATTTTTGTATCCCCACACATGGACAGTAAAATCAACAGAGGGTTATTAACAGTACAATACAATTTCCAGAGATAAACCTACCCTTACAACAACTGTTCTGTCTACTTTTTAAACAGCATTGTGGAAAAAAATGGAAAACTATTACAACAGCTTTCTTACCTGTACTTGATGGCATTTTGCTGCCACAAACTGTGTTTGTGTTCATCCAGTTTGAATTGTTGACTGCAAACAGACTTTTTCAGATTTTTAGCATTCTCTACATATTTACAAATCTTTGCAGCCTTTAGCAACTGCCCACAATGGTTTGGATGCTTCACTGGAAACTGAATGTAAATCACTTGAGCTAAATGTTAATTCTTTGCATTCTTGCAGCCGGGAACAAAACAATATGACAATTATGACTAAACATTTGCTAAAAAGTATTTCCTACTAAAGCAAGGTGCTATTTGGCTCTGGTAAGCGTATCCATAGCAGACTGGTGGGAGTTCCTTTGGGCGGCAACATGCCCAGTGCATTATGGGTGTTTAGGTTTTCGTACCTATTTGGCAAAAGGGAAAACAGCAGCCTTTTTTCTCTGTTTTCTCTAGTCCGGTTTGCCTGGAAAATCCAGCCTCACCACTGTACCAGCAGATGAGTCTGGTCAGCCATTGAATCAATTCAATTTCTAGGGCGGAGCAAATCCGAGCAAACAGGAAGTGGAGTAAACCAATCAGAGAAGGGCGGATATGACTTTAGCAAAGCGACAAGAGAGTCAACAGCGAAAAGTAAATAATTAATGTGTTTTTGGTCATTTAAAACTGAATTCACGGCTGAATAGAACAAACTCTCAGGTCTCCCGTGCACAATCTTTGTTGATATTGAAGGGACTTTCGCCAGACTAGAGTGACGCTGTTTGAGTCACTGAAATAAACCAATCTGATTGCATGGTACGTTTTGGAGTTGACTCGAATCGCGACGGAGGGTGGACTGACCAGACTGATATATCTTGTAGAAGATATATCAGTCTGGCCTTGCCAGGCAATAGTCCGGTAGCAATTATTACAAATTTTTTCCACCTGTCTACTGTCCAGGCATGCAAAATTTTACTGGAAGCCCATTTTGCTAATGGTGAAGTACCCCTTTAATAATCACACGAAGGTACAAGAGAGAACTGATTTGTATGTCATCAATGTGGAAAATGAAAAAACTTAAAGGTTTAGTTCACCCAAAAATTATTCACCCTCATGTCGTTCCATGCTCACCTCCATTTGTCTTCGGAAAAGTTTTTTTTAGTCTGTCTCAGACGTCACGCCCATGGACCATTTGGTGAACGTCTGATGCATATGGCACACTTGACTTTGAAAATCCCTGAAGTGTTTCTAGTTCTCATATGGTTGGTTGAAATCTACAGGATGTCCGGGAGACATGCGTGTCGAATTCTTTAATGGTCCACCTGGGAACAAATCCTGTGATGCCAAACTCCCTTGGACAATAAGTGCTTACCAGGAAACGCAGGTATTTTCAAAAGTATGTGAAGTTCTCGGCTCTAGTAAACTTGTGTAACGTTGTTGATGAATAATTTATTAGATGCACGCCGGTCTGTTATTGTAAGGACATCGACCTCACGCCCCTAAAACATGACGCGAAACAAAACAAAATGTGATTGGATGCGTTACATGTCAGTCAAACCTCCTCTTGGGTGGTCCTTGGCCAATGAAAGCTGTGACAGATTCTAGACCTTTTGCCGTCAGTCTGAAGGTCTGGCTACACAAGACTAGGGGGGTATTCCAAAAATCAACCCTTGGTTGATTAACTCAAACCTTGCTTACTCGAGGTATGGTGGTTCAAGGAAGGAGTAGTGGTCTTCTGGGGTGTTTCCGGTCTGCAGTGGTCAGTATCTATCAAAAGTGGTCCAAGGAAGGAGTAGTGGTGAACCGGCGACAGGGTCATGGGCGGCCAAGGCTCATTGATGCACGTGGAGAGCGAAGGCTGGCCTGTGGGGGCTGATCCAACAGACAAGCTACTGTAGAAGGAATGCCTTTGCTTAGACACAGGTAACCTGTTTGCACTCGCCTGCAGGAATAGACGATTACATTTTGGAGAACAGAAGGAAGAAGATCCACTTGCATCGCTTCATAAAATTGAGGTTAAACCACTGGAGTCACATGGATTACTTTAATGATGTCTTTCCTATCTTTCTGAACCTTGAATGTATAAATTGCATTACTCCCAGTGGAGGGAATGAGAGCTCTCGGATTTAATAAAAAACGACTTCATTTGTGTTGAAGATGAACAAAGGTCTTACGAGTGTGGAACGACATGGGGTAATTAATGACTGAATTTTCATTTTTGGGTGAACTAACCCTTTAAGGATGTGTTGTTTGGTTTATATAACATTAACAAATAATAATAATAATAATAAGACTACGTAATTAATTATTAATATTTTATTGTTGCTTGCCAAACTTCATATTCATCCATGTTGTTTTTTTTTTTTTTTTTAAAGAAACAGAGCAATATATCCAAGCTTTCAATTTCAAATTACTTTTAAGCTCTTAAGATGATAAACTTTATAAAGTTGTAATATCCTACATTTTGTAGTTTGTATATCTTTTTTATGTTAAGTCTGTATGTTTGCATTAGTTCTTTGGTTTTTTTTGCCTTGGCAATAAATAAACAGTTGCGATAATAAAATGTTCCTCTTTGTTTTTGTTGATATTTCGCAACACTGATGTAGAAACAGAGGAACATTTTTTTTCATTGTAATTTAATGCAGACTTCTCTTAGCCGCGATACTTTATAACAGTGGAAAACATGAAGCAGAATGTTGTTCCAGATTTTATCTACTTGTAACAGTTAAACATGTCTTAAAGCGTGAGGTTACGAGAATGAAATATTAAAATGTATAGGGGTGGTTTCCCGGACAGAGATTAAGCCTAATCCTAGAATAAAATGGCCCTTTAAACCAGATTAACAGAAATCTGCTTCCTCTGTCATGGTTTAAAATAGTCCTAGACTTAGTCTAGTCCAGAGTTTAATAAACTGATTTCCTGGAGGAAGACTAGAGCCACTCCAGGACTAAATTGAGGCTTAAATTAAACCTACGAGGAGGCAGGTTTAATTTCAGATTAACGTTGTGTTTCAAAGAAGACACATGTAGTACTATATATATATATATATATATATATATATACATTTTTTTTTTTTTTTTTTTAATGCTGTTCACTTTATTTAAACAATTTATTTTGATTTAACACCATTGTTTCTGGTTCAAATGTGATTACTTCATGTTAAATTGACTTGAAATGGTTACTAGAACTCACTTGTTGCTTTCATTTTGAAATAACAAGTTTCAGTCAAGTAACCCAATCAAACAAGACTTTCACTTCCCATCATGCTTTGCACCGGGCTGAAGTGGGAGAGTAAATGTTGAAAAAGTGTTATTTTATGCATTTTTTTTTAGAAAGATGAGAATATGGAGATACTTCTTACTGTTTAATGTTCTATTATGTAAACGTTTTTGATATGTTAATGTTTTTTTGGAGATTACCGTTGTGGTGAAGTGTTGAGCTTGTGCTTGGGTTGAGGACCTGCTAACAAGACTTGCCTTTCTTATATAATGAAGCAACCACTATGATAGTGCTTTGGATCAAATCAGTATCCTTTCTAGACTGCCAACACCAATCATCACATGTGTAAATAGTTATATTTAGTTTGTTGCTATGTAAAGATAAAACAAAAACATTCATCATATGATTATTATATATAAAGAATTTATCTATTTAAAAGGAATTCATTACAAACAGATTTCCAGGAATTACTTTTTTTCCCCACAGCTGATGTATTTGCTTTAAAAGATCTGTCTCTTGTTTAGTAAAGGTTTTTTTTTTGTTTTTTGGATTGCAGTCTTTTTCTGCCACCATTGTTTTCCTTGGATTCCATGCAATTTTAAGCTTTTTTTTTTTGGTTCATTCCATGTTTTACAGGCAACCTCTCTCATGCTAATTCAGATTAGCACAGTTGGTTTTAAATAAATCTGGTTTATTTTAATACAGGACTCCATAGTCCAGGTTTTAGTAATATATGGGTCATTCCACGAAATCGGTACCTTTTGCGTCCCTAAGAAATAACCAGACATAGAAGTACTATAACAGCAAATAAATTTGTGATTTAAAAACATATCAATACTGTGCATTGTTTTATTAATATTACACCAAAGTAAAGTCAATTAAATGTTATTTTAAATAATTAAAATTGCATTTATTCTCATAAGGGTAAGGTTTTTGGCCTGTCCCTTGCTATGTTTGTTCTTTTTCAGCAGGACTTTTAATTTGCAAATTGAATGCAAAATGATACAAAAATCACTTTTGCGTATTGTTCTAAGTATAGTCTTATTGTCAAGCAATGTTTTAGAATAAGTATACATTATTTTTTATAAAATATACATCATTTTATCGGTGTCCCCTATTTCATGTCAGCCCTGTTACCCTCACCAAAGAACCCTGTATAAATAATGGTACATTCCAGTGACATCACTTCCAAGAAGTTACATCATCTCTAAACCAGGATGCCAACAGTTCAAATAAAAATAAGTTTCTCTCTCTTCTATAATTTTCTATTTTTGATGATTTAGGAGGTTTGACTGAGGGGGGATATCATGCAATGTCAAACCTGTTACCATTTTTGAAGTGTACATTTAAACACTTGTTTATTTAATGTAACATAATTATTATCTACAAGTAATATCCCTTTAAAGTGTACAAAATGTGTTTTTGTGATCTGGTCTGTAAGCTAGCAAATAGCAAATTAGCTTGAAATTGTCAAACCTGTTACCGTCAACTCTGTTACTTTTTAGGGTAACAGGTCATGACATTTGGGTAACAGGGATGACAATCACCTTATCCTCTCTGTATTTAACATTTATCTGTGTCAAATGCAAACATTTTAAAACGTCATCCCAGGTGTATAATTGTTGTCTATATCATTCAGTGTGGGTGGCATATGAGCATCAGTTACATTTTTAGTTAATATTTGTAGTATTGGTAGTATTACTATTGTTGGTACAGGAATCTCATAATTCAGGTATGAACTATTTAAATGTATTATATAAACTTAATATATATTTTAACCCTAACAGAGCGTGTAGCTTTTCATTTCTTAAACAACCATGTTGGAATATGTATCATGGCCATATTCCAGGATGACAATGCCAATATTCATCAGGGTTAAAGGATGGTTCAGAAAGCACAAAGAATCATTTTCACACATGAATGGGCACTTCTGAGTCCTGACTTTAACCTCAGTGTAAGTCTTTGGGATGTGCTGGAGGAGACTTTACAGAGTGCTCACCTCTTGCATTGTCAATACAAGATCTTTACCAAAAATGGATGCACCTCCTGATGGAAATGACATCAGAACATTTATTTCCATCAAGAGGTTAGTCTTACATTGAGGTTAAAGTCAGGACTCAGAAGTGCCCATTCATGTGTGAAAATGATTCTTTGTGCTCTGTGAACCATTCTTTCACAGTTTTAACCCTGTTGAATATTGGCATTGTCAGCCTGGAATATGGTCATGATACATCTTTCAACACATTTGTTTAAGAAAAGAAAAGCTACACACTACATCTCTTAGGGTTAAAAGAACCATTGCCAAACATATAACATGCTAGAAACATAATAATCACTGTAGTAATGATCCATTCATAGGTTCTTAAGTATTTACCTATTAAAATCCAAACAACAACCTTTTTTTGGCCAGGCATGGCAGGCAGTGAATATTTTAAGCTCTGTGAGGGGACACACTGACACAGACAAAACGTATGGACGCATGGGTCTAATTACAGTAGCCTTAAAACATTTATAAATGTGCATATGCACAGATTTGATCTTAGAGTGTTAAATCCACGCCAACGCTCATATTTATAAAAACGTGGAAAAGTGCTTAGCGCCACATCAGAGTCTGAACAGACGTACAGTATGAGGTTCCATTTGTGCCAAAATTATGTCGACATGCTGTCCGTCTATGCTATGTGTCGTCTCCGCTTACTCCTGTCATCGGTCCTTGTCGTTTGACTTTGTCGTCTTGCGTGTCAATGCTGCATTTGTCATGACTGTGTCGTCTTCCATGTCGTTGCTATGCGTTGTTACCCTCTGTCATTACTGTGTCGTCTTCCATGTCGTTACTATGTGTCGTCTTCCATGTCGTTGCTATGCGTCGTTTCCCTCTGTCGTTACGGTGTCGTTGCTATGCATCGTTACCCTTTGTCGTTACTATGTGTCGTCTTCCATGTCGTTGCTATGTGTCAATACCCTCTGTCGTTACTATGTGTCGTCTTCCATGTCGTTACCATGCGTCGTTACCCTCTGTCATTAATGTGTTGTCTTCCATGTCGTTGCTATGCGTCGTTACCCTCTGTCATTACTATGTGTCGTCTTCCATGTCGTTACTATGCGTCGTTACCCTCTGTCATTAATGTGTTGTCTTCCATGTCGTTGCTATGCGTCGTTACCCTCTGTCATTACTATGTGTCGTCTTCCATGTCGTTGCTATGCGTCGTTACCCTCTGTCATTAATGTGTTGTCTTCCATGTCGTTGCTATGTGTCAATACCCTCTGTCGTTACTATGTGTCGTCTTCCATGTCGTTACCATGCGTCGTTACCCTCTGTCGTTACTATGTGTCGTCTTCCATGTCGTTACCATGCGTCGTTACCCTCTGTCATTAATGTGTTGTCTTCCATGTCGTTGCTATGCGTCGTTACCCTCTGTCATTACTATGTGTCGTCTTCCATGTCGTTACTATGCGTCGTTACCCTCTGTCATTAATGTGTTGTCTTCCATGTCGTTGCTATGCGTCGTTACCCTCTGTCATTACTATGTGTCGTCTTCCATGTCGGTACTATGCGTCGTCCCATACAGAAGTCACATAGATCGAAATATATTTAAAATAAATACATTTTTATATATTGAAATATCTTAAATTTAAATATAAGAAAATATGTTTTATAAAATATATGTAAATATATTTTAAAATATATTACAAAAATATATTTAAATATTTGATTTTGGCCGCTTTTTAATATTTTCCACATACAGTACAGTCCAAAAGTTTGGAACCACTAAGATTTTTAATGTTTTTAAAAGAAGTTTCGTCTGCTCACCAAGGCTACATTTATTTAATTAAAAATACTGTAAAAACAGTAATATTGTGAAATATTATTACAATTTAAAACAACTGTTTTCTATTTGAATATATTTCACAAAGTAATTTATTCCTGTGATGGCAAAGCTGAATTTTCAGCATCATTACTCCAGTCTTCAGTGTCACATGATCCTTCAGAAATCATTCTAATATGCTGATCTGCTGCTCAAGAAACATTTAATGTGTACAATTGTACAAAATATTTGTGTACAATATTTTTTTTCAGGATTATTTGATGAATAGAAAGTTCAAAAGAACAGTGTTTATCTGAAATCTAATCTTTTGTAACATTATAAATGTCTTTACTGCCACTTTTGATTGATTTAATGCATCCTTGCTGAATAAAAGTATTCATTTCTTTAATTTCTTTTCAAAAAAATAAAAATAAAAATTCTTACTGACCCCAAACTTTTGAACGGTAGTGTATAATGCTACAGAAGCTTTGTATTTCAGATAAATGCTGTTCTTTTGAACTTTCTATTCATCAAGGAATCCTGAAAAAAAAGTACACAACTGTTTTCAACATTGAAAATAATCATAAATGTTTATTGAGCAGCAGATCAGCATATTAGAATGATTTCTGAAGGATCATGTGACACTGAAGACTGGAGTAACGATGCTGAAAATTCAGCTTTGCATCACAGGAATAAATTACTTTGTCAAATATATTTAAATAGTACACAGTTATTTTAAATTGTAATAATATTTCACAATATTACTGTTTTTTACTGTATTTTTAATTAAATAAATGTAGCCTTGGTGAGCAGACGAAACTTCTTTTAAAAACATTAAAAATCTTAGTGGTTCCAAACTTTTGGACTGTACTGTATGTTAAACATATGTTAATATATTTTTATTGGAAATATTTACATATATTTATTTGCCATATATGTAAATACATTTAGATATCAGACTATGTAAATATATTCATTTGCAATATATGTCTGTATTAATTTCTTATATTTGTTAATACATTACATTTCAGTACATGTGTGTGTGTATATGTATATATATATATATATATATATGAATTTAAACATTCAAATAATGAACAGAAATTGGAGACTGAAAAATGTAAAATGTAAAAATCCCCAGACAATGCAACTTAAAAGCTGACAGTATAAATTCACTTGCAAAAATGAGCAGTACATTCAGATGACATAACACCTACTATAGAAAAACAAGAATTTTATTGACAAAAGAACAGAGTGCACATAAACTGCACAATTAAAACAAATCAAACCAGCAACTTTACTGAAATTGCTATTATTAATACTAAAGGATGATGCTAAAACCTGAAAAGTAATTCTTGAAGATAATTTTTTTTTTTATTATTATTAATGAAAAAGTCGGTAAAAAAAAAAAAAAAAAAAATGTTTTAGAGATGTCTTATAGAGAGGGTGAAGGAAGAACATCCAAACCCTGCCCCTGATTCCTTCAAGATTTTTTATGAATTTATATAATGGTGTTTTTTCATAAAATAAAGGCAGTGGCAAAATTAACATGACAATACTTTGATTTTTTTTTCTTGCAAATGCAAACTGTATCAAAATTGTTGTTTTTTGGAGTGCGTGTGTTGTTTAATTTGTAGAACAAAAAGTATTGTCATGTTAATTTTGCCACTGCCTTTACTATGAAAAAACACCATTATATAAATCCATAAAATCTTGAAGGGAGCAGGGGCAGGGTTTGGATGTTCTTCCTTCACCCTCTCTATTAGACAACTCTAAACTCGATCAGGTTTCCTTTTTCTTCAGTTGGAACCTCAGTTCCTCCAACTTGGAATTGATGGCCTGTCCCAGGTGTCCAGCAGTTGCCTTTTCATGGTGTTTCATGACAGCATCTGCAAAACAAAACAAGAAAGAAGATTAAAAAAAAAAACATTTGGATTAGTCAGTTGTTACTTGACATGATTCTGGTCAAGTATTTGTACCCTTAACCCTTAAGGTAACTGCACACCATAGTCTGATATTTTTGCACATTAAAAAATAAATACGACCTCACTCTGTATCAATCACGTTTAGACAATGCCTCCAAAACTTGTGTCCATCATAAAAAAATATTGGATCAAGTTAGATTTTCTGCGTTTTCACATCCATAGCATACACAAGACCGACATCCCGGTGAGTCCCGACACACACACACACACACACACACACACTTACACATACCATTGTCTGGTTAGCTATGTAATAGTGTTGTCAAAAGACCCAGTACTTCGGTACCAACTCGGTACTAAAAAAATGAAAATGTCACGGTAGCAGGTTTCTTTAAGTACCGGTGGTACAGAGGACCCGGTCAACCCAGTTCTTGACGCAGACAGCGCTATGAATTCCGAGAAGCAGAAAACGCGGACAGAATCTCAAAATCCAGTCATGAAAATGAAACTTACGTTTTAATATGGACAGTCACGGAATTTGTCAAAGTTAGCATAAATTAATCAAATCTCCATATGGACCAGTATAATGTTAAGCCGCAAAAGTTGAAATATGAATCCTGCATGTTCTGCGCGTCTCTGTGTGAATGAATGAATGACAGAGACTTGTGGTTTTGTTTACTACATGGACTGAAGCGCGTGATGCTTGCAGTAATTTCAGCATCTGTTTCAATGGGGACATAAATACATAAACAACATCACCAGAACTGTTCTGAGTCACTTCACAAGCATTTTACCGTTTCATTTGAGTAAAACCAGTGTCAGTTTAAAGGTATTCACAGCATCCCATCAAAATAAAAGTTAATTTTTACATAAAGGCATTGTGCTAGAAATATTACTATTATTTAGTAGAATGTATGTGATACTGCTACTACTGTTGAAAACATTAATACAACTTTATTTTTTAAAGAAATAAATCACACAATATTTCTTCCATGTTTTAATTTTAATAGCAAATCTATGGTAGCCTGACTACGTCAGACTTCCTACTTCCGCTCAATTTCATTTCGCTTCTGTAGTCTGATACAGCGTCATAGCTTTGTGTTTGCCACCGGTCTGGAAACAGCCGGGCCAATCAACGAACAGAGGGCGGGCTGAGAGCCGTGACGTAGATGCTAAGCGCTGAGTTTTACATTGTAGGTTAGAGAAATCGAAAACCGAAACGACCGCGGAAATGGGAAACGAGACACGGGATGCAAACTTCGGGATGCATTAACTTCGCATAATCTGCAAAAGTCGTTTACAGCCATGTTCACTCCGGTATTTCGCTCACATCATCATGTGTTTACAACAGGTTTACAGTGGAAGTTCAATCATAGATTTGAGTTCGATGCATGATGTCTGTGCTTCGATGCGGCTGTACAGGCGGATAACATACGTCATAACTAAACGTATCTGATTGGCTTACGGGTAACCAATGATTTTAAACTTCAGACAAGCGTCCCCTAGCGAGAGAGAAAACACTTCTCTATTATGCCATTCCAGACTCTGTCTACGAAGCAAAGTGAAGTAGCAGAGTCTGGTATTACCAGGCTAAATCTATGGAGCCAGAATGGTGACTTTAAAATTTGGCATCACAAATTAAAATTGTCATTGAAAACAAAAGCAGAACTGAAAAAGGAAACATTGGCATTGAAACATTTGCATTGAAAACGTACTCGGTTACTAACGTAACCTCGGTTCCCTGAGATACTTCACTTCGTACTGCGTATGGGGAAAGGTCTCCTTTTTCCCCGTTACTGAAGCCTTTTTCAATAACGCAGTGTAACTGCATCGTCATTGGTTCACTCATAGACAAGTTGTTGAACCAATGACGGCGCGGCATAGCTGCGCGACCTATGGCGACAGAGCGCGCGAATATTCCCTGCCGAAATGGGCGGGGTTTAGGGCTATATAAGCGGGCGTTTCGCCATAGGATTTCAGGTCATTCGACTGAAGCGACGACACTGAAGCCGCAGCCTCGTGGCACGGCATGTAACACAGTACTCGTTCCGTATCTCAGGGAACCGAGGTTACGTTAGTAACCAAGTACGTTCCCTTTCGATACTTCACTCATACTGCGTATGGGGAACGAATTCAACCGCGCCTGTGCCACGGCAGGGAACGACTGGACTTGTCTTGGGCACCGTGAGGGAACCAGAGGACAAGTGAGAAGGCCGGAGCCGTCGAACCCTCGTTACACTACAAAAAGGGAGTTAACTCCCAGAAGTGGCATGAAGCGGAGCTCGATAGAGGCCGCTGGATCATACCGAGAGGACCCGAGCTTGTAAGGTCGGGACGTCCAAATGATAAAATCTGACAAAAGTGGACGGCGAGGACCAGCCGGCCGCCTCACAGATGTCTTTAATCGAAACTCCACTAGACCAGGCCCAAGAGGAAGCCATTCTTCTAGTAGAGTGAGCTCTAACTCCTATGGGGCAGTCGAGGCCCATAGAGGAGTAACAAAGAGCAATAGTGTCGACTATCCAAGGCGAAAGACGTTGCTTTGAGACCGAAGACCCCTTGGTGCGGCCACCAAAGCAGATAAAGAGCTGATCAGATTGCCGAAAAGGCTGTGATCGATCAACGTAGGTCCTTAATGCCCTGACAGGGCAGAGTAGTTCCAGCTCTCACTCGTCCGTCGAGGGAGGAAGCGCTGAGAGGGAAATAACCTGTGCTCTGAATGGAGTCGAGAGCACCTTAGGAACGTAGCCATGCCTAGGTTTCAAAACGACTTTGGAGTCGTTGGGCCCGAACTCAAGGCATGCAGGGCTCACGGAGAGGGCCTGCAAGTCACCAACTCGCTTAACCGATGCTAGTGCAAGCAGCAGAGCGGTTTTGAGCGTCAGGGGCCTGAGGTCAGCTGAACGCAGTGGCTCAAAGGGAGGCCCTTTAAGAGCTCTGAGGACCAAAGAGAGGTCCCAGGTGGGAACAGTGAGAGGACGAGGAGGATTTAATCGCCTAGAACCTCTCAAGAAACGCACCACGAGGTTGTTTTGTCCCACTGACTGGCCAGCAATAGGAGCGTGAAACGTTGCAATGGCTGCTACGTAAACTTTGAGCGTTGAAGGGGTGCGACCCAGATTCAAACGCTCCTGGAGAAAAGACAGTATCGGAGATACGTCACACTCCACTGGGTCTATGTTGCGTGTAGAACACCAGTCAACAAAGACCGACCATTTCTGGGCGTAGAGGCATCTCGTGGACGGAGCTCTCGCCTGAGAAATGGTATTCAGCACGTCCCCAGGGAGGTTAGCAGGCTCCCGTCGAGGGACCAGAGGTGCAGAGCCCAGAGTTCTGGCTGGGGATGCCAAATCGTCCTGTTCGCCTGAGAGAGGAGGTCCCGTCTCAGGGGGATCGGCCACGGAGCTTTTGTGGAAAGCCTGAACAGCTCTGAGGACCAAACTTGGCTCGTCCAGAGCGGGGCCACCAGGAGGACTCTGTGCTTGTCTTCCCTGATTCGTCTGATGACCTGTGGGATCAGAGCGATCGGGGGAAAAGCGTAAAGGAGGGTGCTGGGCCAGACATGGGCCAGCGCATCTTCCTCCTTCGAGAAATAAATTGGGCAGTGAGAGTTGCCTTCTGAAGCAAAGAGGTCTACCTCTGCCTTTCCGAAGAACTCCCAGATCATGAGAACCATCTAGGGGTGGAGCATCCAACTCGTCTGAGGGGACATTGCTCCGAGATAGCATGTCTGCTCCCAAGTTTGTTCTCCCGGGTATGCGAGTCGCCCTGAGCGACTGAAACCTCGGTGATGCCCATTCCAGAAGACGCTTCGCCAGAGCGCATAAGCGGCTGGACGAAAGACCGCCCTGGTGATTTATGTATGACACCACTGCCATGCTGTCCGACTGGACTAAGACGTGGCGCCCTGTCAGGTGTGCCTGGAACGCATGAAGGGCTCGAATCACTGCCAACATCTCGAGGCAGTTGATGTGCAGATGGCATTCCTCGTGAGACCACAAGCCGAAGGCCGGTCTGCCCTCGCAAAGAGCGCCCCAACCTGTGTTGGATGCATCCGTTGAGAGCACCGTCCTTCTGGACACCGCCTGTAGGGGTACCCCTTGGCTGAACCATACAGGGTTCATCCAGGGTTTCAGAGCTGCCAAATAGGCCTGATTGACCCTGAGACGCAGGCGGCCGTGCCGCCAGGCGTGAGGAGGGACCCGGAACTTCAACCAGTACTGCAGAGGCCGCATCCGAAGAAGGCCGAGCTGCAGAACCGGGGAGGCGGAAGCCATCAGCCCTAGCATCCTCTGGAAAAACTTCAGAGGGAAATAGGCTCTGTTCCTGACCGATGCCGCGAGCTGCTGAATGGCCAGAGCGCGCTCTGGAGAGACTACAGCCGTCATACGGACTGAGTCGAAAACTGCACCCAGGAACGTTATACGCTGGCTGGGAGCAGTGAGCTCTTGGCAAAGTTGACCCTGAGACCCAGGCACTCCAAGTGGCCGAGTAACACGGATCTGTGATGCTCCAGCTCGGCTCGTGACTGGGCTAGGATGAGCCAGTCGTCGAGGTAATTGAGAACCCGGATTCCCATCTGTCTCAGTGGGGAAAGCGCCGTGTTCATGCACTTGGTAAAAGAGCGAGGAGCTAGGGACAGTCCGAATGGAAGGACCGTATACTGGTAAGCCACACCCTCGAATGCGAATCTCAAGAATCGCCTGTGGTGGGGGGCTATCTGGATGTGAAAGTATGCATCTTTCAGGTCCAGCGAGCAGAACCAATCCCCGGGGCAAACCTGCACGAGGATCTGCTTCAGCGTTAGCATCTTGAACTTCCGTCTCATGAGGGAGAGGTTCAAGAGCCTGAGATCTAAGATGGGTCTGAAACCGCCATCTTTTTTGGGAACTAGAAAATAACGGCTGTAGAACCCCGAATTGCTCTCTGAGGGGGAGACTATTTCTATAGCTCCTTTCCTCAGAAGAGACGTGACTTCGGCTCGGAGGACATGAACGTCGTCCGTGTTGACTGAAGTCTGAAGCACCCCGCTGAAGCGTGGGGGCCTTCGGGCGAACTGAAGCGAGTAGCCTCGACTTATGGTTCCCAGAACCCAGCTTGACACTCCGGGGATGGCCTGCCAGGCCTCGGCCCGCGTGACAAGGGGCTGAATGGTATCGGGTGACGGGCCGCCAATCGGGGGCCTGTGCACCGGAGAGAGTGGAAGAGGAACTTCGCTCTTTCTTAGAGAAGGTAGAATATTCATAGTGTTCGCCATAAGAATGGCGTTTTGCATGGACGCAGCACTGGGCCCAGTTAGCACAACACTGAACATATCTCCCACGCCCGGAGCTGAACAAGGCGGGGGGGGTGGAACGAAAGAGCTTTTGGGGTGGTCCGGCCGTGGCGAGACTTTGCCCCATCCTCTTCCTTCCTGAAACATCAGGAGGGCTTAGGAGGCGTCGGGTCCAGCGTAATCTTAGGCCGGGGTCCCTGACGTTGTCTCGGGAAGGAGGAGCGCTTACGATGGCGCTGTTCCTTGGGTGGTGCTGCCTGAGAGGTAGAGGGGGCAGGTTTGTTCTGCTGAGCCGGCGCAGACTTGGGGTGGCTGGAAGCAGACGTGGAGCTAGAGCGTTTAGGCAGGAAATGTCGCATAGCCTGAGACGACTTTTGTGCTGCAGTAAAACACTCCGTAAAGCCCTCTACTGCTGGCCCGAAGAGACCAGAAGGAGAGACCGGGGCATCCAAAAAGGCCGTCTTGTCCATCTCCTTAATCTCGGTCAGGTTGAGCCACAAATGGCGCTCAAGCACGACCAGGCTGGCCATGGATCGTCCAATGGCCTGTGCTGTGGCCTTTGTGGCACGCAGGGCTAAGTCAGTGGCGCTGCGGAGGTCACGGAAGGCAGGTGCATCAACGCCGGACTCATCCAGAGAACGGAGGAGCTTCACTTGAAACACCTGGAGAATAGCCATGGTGTGCAGCGCTGAGGCAGCATGGCCTGCGGACGTATATGCTCTGCCAGCCAGGGCAGAAGTGGTCCTGCAGGGCTTGGATGGAAGGGCCCTCTTAGTTTTCCAACCCACAGCCGTGGGGGGACAGAGGTGGTAGATGCTCGTAACCCTTCTCTTCAGAGCCATCCACAGAGGTGAGAGCTGAATAATGCGTAGTACATAGGCGGGCAGAATACGGGGCGCGCCACGACTTCGTCAGCTCGTTGTGAACTTCTGGGAAAAACGGTGCAGCGCGTTGACGAGGGGCCTGGCGGGAACCCGGCAGGAACCACTCATCGAGCCTGCTCCGTGATGGCTCCTCTGGCGGAGCCCATTCGAGGTCCAAAACCTCTACTGCTTTCGAGAGGATGCAGAAGAGCTCGGCATCCATACCCGGCTTGCAGTCAATGGGCTCCGGTGAGGGAAGGCGGGTGGGGTCAGAATCACCGGCCCAACCTTCGGTTTCAGAGGCCGCGAGAGACATGAAGTCATCAAGCGGCTCGTCCTCAGAACCGCCAAAAGAGATGAGGTCGCTCGCATCTGCCGAGGGACGCAGCTCAGTGCGGGAGAACAAGCCGGCGTGACGTCACCCAACTCCGTGCGCTGGGCCGCTCTGCCCCGCTGTCTCTTCCTAGCCGGCTCGCGGGAGGAAGAAGATGGGAGGGCGCGAGCGGCGAGATCGCCTTCACTGAAGAAGGCGATCCGCGAGCGCAGAGAGGCGAGACTCATGTTCTCACAGTGAGAACACGAGGTCCCGGTGAGCGCGGCCTCTGCATGGGGTCTGCCCAGGCAGCCGACGCACTCACCGTGTCCGTCGTCGTCATGCAGAGGGGCTCTGCATGTGCCACACGAGTGGCGCGGCATTTGTAACAAACGGCGAAAACGGCATTTGAGGGGCTCTTTTAGAGCGGCGAGGGCCGCTAGAGCGGTGAAAACCGCTGTTGGAAGCTCTTTTAGAGCGGCAATAAACCGCGGGAAAATCGCTCTTTTAGGCGCGCCGGATGGCGGCAGGAGACGGGCTGGCAGGCGGCCGGAAGCGGGAAGCGGGCGGCTCGAGACGGCGCTCGAGGCGGCAGTCGACGAGGGCGCTGGTGCTTCTTCCTCGGCGAGCTCAGCAGTCCGCTGCGGGAGCCTCTTCGACGGCGGCGAGAGCTTCTTTCCAGGCGAGCTTCTTCCAGGCGGTGAAGGCTTCAGCCGGAGATCAGCGAGGAGCGATGTGAAGTCGTCGCTGAAGGAGAGAGAACTGAAATCCTATGGCGAAACGCCCGCTTATATAGCCCTAAACCCCGCCCATTTCTGCGGGAATATTCGCGCGCTCTGTCGCCATAGGTCGCGCAGCTATGCCGCGCCGTCATTGGTTCAACAACTTGTCTATGAGTGAACCAATGACGATGCAGTTACACTGCGTTATTGAAAAAGGCTTCAGTAACGGGGAAAAAGGAGACCTTTCCCCATACGCAGTACGAGTGAAGTATCGAAAGGGAACATTAGTATTGGTACTGAAAAAATAAAATAATTAAAATCTTACAATCTTATTCTTTTATTGTATTGGGATTTATTTGTATTTTTCAATGACAATCTTCAGATTTTTTCTTCATGTCACTCTTTCAGTGACAGATTTTTTTTACAATGTCAGTTTTTTTTCAATGTCACTGATTTTCAGTTTCAACTTTCTGTCACTGTTTTGGTGTGGAGAGGGGAGGGGTCTGAGGGGAGGGGTAAGTAGAGCGTAGTTTGCATATAATTTGCATATAGGTATACTGAAGAAGTAGGCCTACGTCACTTTACTGGAACCCGTCGTCAGCTCTGAAGCCTCTGGCATGGTGGCGTGACAAAAATGTCCAGTTTACCGGGATATGCACCGAACAAGGCTAAAAGTACGGTTTGGCAAAAAAATAAATTAACGTTAGGTGTCTGTCGGTATATACTTGTTGCCGCTAAGTATGAGTACATCACAACAGTGGCTAACAGTAACATAGCCTGTGACGTTAACATTGACATGATAAACAGCAGGGCTTCGGCTGTGTAAAGTTACACTACTGACATCCCCAACCGCACGCACGCACACACACACACACACCGGAGAGCCTCTCTTTGAGCCGCTAGTTCGGCTTAAACGCAGGTAACGTTACACAGTAACTCCTAGGGCCGCGAATGTGCTTCTATCTGTATTTAATGGTAGTTAGCGTTAAGTCTCCAGCCCTGTGATGTCTCCTTTCTTTTTCTTTAGGAGTTAGAGACCAGTGTTATTGCTGCTGCACAAGGCCTCATAAACGTGCTAACGCAAAACATTCAGCAGCATCACACCCCAGCACAGCAGAATCCAGTGCCGTCACATGAGCACTAGAATCAACAACAAGCACAAACCCGGAATATTGCTTCAGGTCAAGGGAGGTGTTGCTGAAGTTGAGAGAGATGGCAGATTCGCGACCCCAACAGAGGACTGTAAGTTAATAATCAAAATATGTTTGCCTATTAGGTTTTATATATATGGCTTTTTGCTCTGACGATCCAAGGAAATGACAAGTTTATTTTAATACATCTTTTGTTATCTCATGAATTGCACTGAGTTCTGCTTAGCTCTCTATAACAATGTGAAATTAAAATTTAAGTTTTGCATTTGCTCATTTCTGGAAAGAGTGGTTTTTAACATTAAATTATTTGATTTAAATGTAATTAATATTTAATGAAATGTGCGCCAATTCAACATTTCTATAGCTGTATGGCAGATCTAAGGTAGAGTAGCTTGTCATGGCAACTTGAGCACTGATACATGTGTCATCACATTAGAGTGTTTTTTTTTNATGTTAATTACAGGAACCTTTGATTGTGAGGCAGTTCATGGAGAGAATGCTGAGAAGGCTTCAGGAAGTTCTGCGACGTCAGCCTGTGGATTTGGATTATTTACACTTTGTTTTAAGTCATGAAGTGGGACTTGTTCGCTCTTTTGCCAATGTAGTAGAACTGCCTCAAGGTGTTGTTCGTGCTTTATCTGACTTATTAAGACTTCTTCGTTTACAAGAGGAGAGTTATCCAGCTGCTACCTATGCAGAGGTTCTGGGTGGTAGGGGACAGCCAAAACTTGTAATTTCTAAAGGATGTCTTCAAAACCTAATCGACATGCAGTTGCCCATCCCCTGTGTAGCTAAGCTCCTGGGTGTCTGCAAAAGGACAGTGTATCGGCGGATGCGTGAGTATGGACTATCAGTTACGGGATCATACAGCAATCTCACAGATGAGGAGCTGGACAATCTTGTGCGCTCAGTTAAATTGAAGATGCCGCATAAAGGCTATAGAATGATGAAGGGTGAACTGCAAGCGATGGGACACCGTGTCAGATGGGACCAGGTTTCAGCATCCATGCACAGGGTGGATTCTGCAGGGATCTTGGAGAGAATAACACGTTTAGGCTGTGTTGCTAGAAGAACATATTCTGTCAAGGGTCCCCACTCACTGGTCCACGTGGACACAAACCACAAACTTTTATCAGGTGTGTGTGTTATGTTTCACAAGAATATTGTTATAATATGTTCATATATTTATATTCATAAATGTTTGTTGAAATAGTTTGCAGAGTGAGTGTCTTAATTGAGCTTTTACAAATAAGTTCTATTCATGTTTGAAGGATGCGGGTAGATTTTGTATGCTATTACAAGATAGGCTATAGATTGCTGGAGCTGTATTTCAACAAAAAAACCTTTTTAATACAGTTTATTAATTAAGCTGCACATAGAGTTAGTTTGTGCCGCCATTTTATAAAATTCCAACATGTGAATGGGTAGCTATTTAATGATTGGTGCTTAGTGACTCTTAATCCATTCCACACTGTGTGGATCAGCGTGCATGCTGTAAATTAAAAACATTCCTCAAGAATGCTTGATTATATTAGCATGGTTCTTTAGCGTTAGGCAGTAAATGCATTGGTTTACCATAAAAAAACAAGATGAGGATGACATACAGTCAGGAAAAAGTCTGCTGTTGCTACATGTAATGATACATGGCTATGTGTACAACATTGGTTTAACTGTTACATGAAATAAAGAAGAGAAAAAAACAGTAATTTACACACTGAGGCTAGCTTAATTTCTCATATTATAGGAGGATGTCCCATCTTAAGTGAAGCTTTTACAAATAATTGGACTTCACTCTTTGAGACTATCTCAAGAACATCATCTTGAATACTGACAGTTTTTCTTTAAGGCCTTTGGAGTGTTTTCTCCAGTGATGTATACCTGAGGATGCTTCCCATCTTTGCTGATTAAACCTTTTGAATACCCTATTTTTTTATTGTAATTTGGTTAAAGCAGAACTTTTTTTAAGTATAGCCGCACTGTAAAAAAAGAAAAACCATGCAATTCTGTAGTGAAAAGATTCTGAAGGTTACATGGGTTCATGGTAAATACAATCTGAATTGACCACCTTAATCATTTGTGTACACAATTTAGAGCTATTATAATTTTCAGAGGTGATATACTTTCTAAAAATGTATTTTTCCTTTCAGATATGGTATTGTTATCTTCGCTGGGATTGATGGTTATTCACAAAAGGTAAACATTTGACACTTTTTCCAAACAATGTGGCTGAGCCTAGTATTACTATATTCTATGTAGTATGGCACATTCACATAAGTATTTTGTTACTATGCTCCAGATAATGTACCTGGGTTCTGCAAATAATAACAAGGCATCAACAGCACTTGGCTTCTTCATGAGCTCAGTTGAAAAGTTTGGCTTTCCATTAAGGTAAGAAAATCGCAAGAGCATGATTGCCTGTTTTATCAAAATTCATTGACCGAAAACATTTGACTTTGTCTCTGTTTCTTATGTGATTATTTAGAGTTAGAGGAGACCAAGGGGTCGAAAATGTTGGCATTGCTCAATGCATGTTCACTGTTCGTGGCTGTGGCAGAGCAAGCTACATATCGGGAAAAAGTGTGCATAATCAAAGGTAAATATCAAAGTTCTGTTTCTTTTAGGTAACCCTAACCCAAATCAGAAAAAGCAGTTTTTCCACACATCAGTGTTTTTATTTATTGAAATTTCCATCTGTCACTAACACTTTTATTCTCACAAAATACAATGGAGGTGAATGTGATTTATTTTTGGATGCTCAAAGCATTAAAGAATTTCATTGTGAAGACCTTAACACCAACATCTCTGTCCTAGTAAATTTGGATAATCCGTAAACGGTCTTCACCAGAAATTATTTCATTAAAAATGATCCAAGTACAAATGATTTGTCATTCTTATTGATGCCCAGCCAGGGAGACTGGCAACAGCAATACAGTGAACACTGTGTAGTACCAAATCTTAAGGATACATCCTCACAGGAAGCATTAATCCTTCCTAGGTCTACAGAGATGCACTGTGTCCAAATTAGGTTATTGTTCACAACACTAAACGTGTGGAGAGTCTTGTATATTTGTTCAAAACAAGACACCATGCTTACCTAAGTTAACCTGAGTAAATCTTTCCCACACATGGACTTTGCTTGGGCGGGCCACCCAGGTAGCCTGGGTATATTTGGTAACCCATTCAACATTTTGCTGAGAAACATCCTATTATGTTACAATACATTCAACACTTTCTACAGAGAGTATCTGTAATGAAACAAAAAATAGATTATTTCAACCTTTGGTTACCTAGGAAATGGATGGCAGTGAACCCCTGGCTGTGATTCTAATATTAATACGGTGCACTTTTTGTATTTTTGATCTCAAAGGGTGGAGCGCTTATGGCGTGATGTGTGGATGGCAGTAACAAGGGTATATTATGAGCTACTTCATGGTCTTGAAGATGAGTGCCTGCTTGATCCCTCCAACAGCCTTCAGTTATTCTGTGCCCAGTACATATTTGTACCACGCCTCCAAATGGACCTCAACACTTTTACAGTCGGGTGGGATAACCATCCTCTGCGAACGGAACAAAACCTGACTCCCAATCAACTTTGGACCATTGGATTGCTCCAGTATCCTGTGGCTGCTCCAGAGAATCTAGAGGTAGACCTCAAATGTTGAAAATGTTGAATCCAAGCTATGTTTAATCAGGTTTACCCATTGTGTCATATTTTCAGATATGAAACAATTGTGACAAATAATGCAAAAATAGATCAAATCAGAAGTCCAAATACATTTTAACGGCAATATATATTCAATATTACTCTCAAATTATGATGAATTATTTGAAGATTTGAAGATCAAATGTGTGAAGTACACAAAAGGCAATTGCAAAGTGTTATAACAAAATTACTTGCGATTTATAGGATTTGCAAGATCACTTTTTGGATTTCAACCCTGACAGAGAAGATGCTGCTGCTGCTGGTGGAGTAGTTCTACCACCCATCCAGTGCCCTCTGGGGCCACAGGCTATGGCTGGACTGAGGGCAGCCATCAATCCTATCACTCCCTCTCAGGACAATGGGAAAGACATTTACAAGGCTGCGCTTGACTATGTAACACTTCACTCAAACTTGGCAGGATAACATGCAGTCTGCAATATAAATGTTCAACGTTTTTTGTGATTTGAAAAATGTTTTATCTGATTCTTACAAATCAAAATTGGAATTGCTTGCATGAATAGGTATTTGTGCAGAACTATTGTGGGGATGGTTTAGGATATATGTTTTACTATGCAGTATATAAACAACTCAGTCTGCCATGGTAAAGATATCCACTTTTATTCTGCTGTTACTTGTTTTAAACAACCAAATAAACCTCCCACAACTTTCAACAGTTTTAATTGGCTAAACTTCTAAATCTAGTGTATGCCGATATTTTAAACTGGCGTCTTAAATACCATTAGACAGTTCAAACTCAACATGCCATGTTAGATATCTTGGTAATGAAGAATTTAAAATAAAGCTGTTGATTTGTACACTTTGATCTTCAGTGAAATGCATTTTTTTTTTTTCAGTGGAAAACGCATCAGTTCCCCTTTACAATATAATGCTGTAGACACTCAAGTAAAACACTTCAGTTAATATTCACAATGAAAAATGATAAAGGCCATAGGCATTATGTCCATTTATTGTTTTGACATCAACCAACTTAATTTTTGCTGACGATTTAGTAAACGTAAACCCCCACAACGTTGATTCCACTTGAATGTCATGAATTTGCCATACACGTGTTGAAACTGTGTATGTGGAAGACTGAACAATTTCAACTTTTCAATAGTACAAGTAACGATGAATTGAGGAACAGCATCACATTTCAAGGTTTATATTACATGTACATTTGTCAGTGCTCTGTAAACAAAATGCAAATACAGAGTTCTTAAATGACCTTTTTCAAATAAATGGTTAGCAGTGGTCCCAACTTAAAAAAAAAAAACAATGCAATGGGAGAACCAAACACTAACATTGAGCTATTTTTATGGTTTGACTTGTGCTATCTTTTTTTGTTAACTCTCACAGAATAATAAATAGCTCACTGAACAGATTTAACAAAAATGCCATTAAAAATGCCAAAAATATTCACAATACTGCCTGATTTGGGGAAGTAAACATCAGTGGTCAAAAAACATGACCTCTACACTCGCCCGAAGTCTCTACCCATTCTGATTGCTACTGTCATTATATCTCTGAACTCCTTGTATGTTTTCATATGTTCAACAGGAACAGTTATTGTATTTGTGCAGGCACTTACAAGTGGGAAACAAATGTTGTGACCTGGCATTTTTTCATTACAGTGGTGTTCAAATCTTAGATTTATTTTAAAATCTGCCCTCTCTGATGGAAGAAGGGGCTTGTGCCCTTGTCCAGTTAACCACTGCATCACTGTCGGGACAGACAGGCTCACGTGTGTTTGTTGACTCCAGTGCTCTTCTTGACTTAGCAGCTCCTCTTGGGTCAGAGGCTCACACATTTGCTGGTCTTCATTCTGACCTGCATGATAAAACAAATCAGAGTAGTTGAGTACAATGGTGTAAAAATCCAACACTGCAAGAAGCCAACCCTATTTACCAATCTACACGATTTATCCCAAAGGCCTGTTTCAACTAACCTTGCTGCATTAATTTCTATTTAATATACACTGAAATAACTGAAAGATAAAAAAAAAAAAAAAAAAAACAGTGATAGGAATAGTCCTAGAATAATGTTATCCAAAAGAATACCAGATATACAGTATGAAATCTTTTGATTACATTTGTAGTATACTATGTTGTCACTACAGGCATATGTTTCCATTCAACATTGGAGGGGAAACATTAAGCTTAAACAATATTCCTGTATTCTGGGAATTTATGGTGGAATTTTTTTTTTTTTTCTTAAGAAACATGTATTTTGATCTATGACTTATGTCTTTGGGCTGTGGAGGGCAAAGTCTAGAAAGTCTCTAGTGAAGTTCAAAACCTGGACCATTTTGCCATAAGCATTGCCACCCGCCACTAACCACAACATTAATGTTTCTAAAAGGAAATATATTGATGGTCCTTTTTGGTGGAGTGCTAATATTCAGCTCCCTAATCAAAGACAGAACCAAATGTAGGTCATGTACATGGAATCACATTCTGCTCTACTCATTTTAGGTAACAGCTGTTTGCATGGCAAATTTGTATACTCCAACATGTGATAAAGACAGTTTAAGTCAAACCTGTGATTTCCAGGTCTTGTAGAAAGTCCTGGAGGAAGTTGATGATGGCATTTTCTCTTGCTTGCCTTGGACTTCCCTTCTCACTCAGCTCAGGGACTATGATACTCATTATGTAGTCAGCATCCGGCTGGGGTGGTGGGGCAAAAGAAAAAAAAAAGGAGGAGGGTTGACTACACAGATAGGAACACAGAGAAAGACCACTGTCCACTTTACATATGACTTTGTATTCTTCCAAAACAAAAAAGGTTAAGTAAAGCAATAACAAAGTCACCAAAAAAATAATAGTATCAATAATAAAGTTACAGCTCTACTACTACATCCTGTAGGGTTTCTAAGATTATCATCAAGTATATAGCAGTAAAGCAAATCAGGATGATTTAATGTCCAGCATCCTTACTCTGTCATCATCCTTTTTGGGGACAAACAGGTTTGAGCAGAGAGTTTGATGCTTCCCAATCACATCCAGAAGGTTGTAGACCTTCATCCCATTTCTAATTTGCTGAAGCATGGGAGTCAGACGCATTGTAGCATGCAGAACAATGGCTCTACTGAGAACAGGGAACAAAGTTTTGTGGAAGACTCATAAATAAAAGGGAAATATGCTATTTTCCACACAACTAAATTAAGACTAAGGCTGTACAAATTTTTATTTTAAGTTCAAATGCTGCATTTCTAAAAACAGTAATAATACTATGCTGTTAAAGTGGCTACTGATGCTGTGTGCATCAAAATTAATTATATAAAAATTGTTTCTCTGGAAAATAAGTACGGACCTTATGATACTGTCCTTTTGGTCCAACTTAAGCAAACCGGTGTAACCACAACTCACGATTTCATCTGTGAACTGTGTCAGATCAGTTGCTGCCTCCACCTAAAATTACAACAAACGCATTAACAGTATAGCAATGAAATACTGTACATTAAGAAAAGCTTTTAATGCTTTTGCACGGCTGTTCATGGCAGATGTACTCACCCTTTCTATGAGTAAAGCATATTCAAGATCATCCACATCATCTTTGGTCAGTTGCAGAGCATCAAAGTCCCCTGTTGTAAGAAACTGGTAACACCAATTTCTGAAGAAGCATGGTGCTGGGCCACCCTGAGCTAGGCTGACAGAAAACACTTCTCCTGCAGTTCTGCATGTCATCAACAAACAGTGCAGACATTGTAATTGCAACTTTTTACTTGTACTTGCATAAACTGCATAATGTAGGACAACTATAAAACAATGCAAACCTGTAGAAACCATTTTCTAGGTCACAAATCGAGTAGACAGGACTCTTTCCCTTCTTGCTACTGCCCTCAAACAGTCGCCTCTCAATGCCATGCATCATTTCTAAATACAATAATTAATGACAGAAAACACAGTTCAGTAAATAAAAAATACTGCACCTATGAACCTGATTTCAGTAGTGTTTGGTGCCAGAGATTGTGCTAAATATACATTACCAGTCAAAAATTCTTTGCTTAATGCTCCAGTGTCGATTCCAGCTTCGCCAATGAAAGTCACATTGAGTTTGTTGACAGGTGAGCCCTTCTTCTGTCTCTGCCACTGAATTAGGCCTCTTTGGAAAAGGTTGTCCCGGGTGATGCAGATCTTAAAATCTTTGCTTGCATCTACTTGGCTTGCAAGCCACTGGAGTACATCATCGTCACTATTAAAAAGCAGCCCAAAAAAATCACTTAACTTTGAATTTAATGACATCTTAAGTAAATAAATAACTGATATGGAGGGAAAAAAAAAAAAAAAAACACCTAGACATGTCGGCCATAGATAAGCTTCCCTCGCGTAGCACACAGCTGTCTGTACTGTAGTTCAAAGTGTCCTGTAGACTGAAAAGGGTCAACAAAAACACATTAAAACTTTCAATTTGCCAGTAAAATATATCAATGTTTATGTTTCAGCACACCTGAAAAACAATGGTAAAAAGGCATTCTACTGATGTTATTTTGGACATATCTGTAAACCTAGATGCCCATTGAGTGACCTTGTCATTACACTCTAGTGCTATCACAGGGTTTCTTGTGCATTATGAAGGATAAGACAAAACAAAGATGCAAATTATATTTAAATTAATCCCAAAATACTGATATAGTACATTGTAGATTATTATATTATATTACATTACAAGGATACACAGCTTTAACACAGACAATATGTTGTGAAATAAAATGTATATAATAACATGATAGAATGGCAAACCTTTCACCACACAGGCTTGCATGCAGAACAATTTCATCTGATGGAAAGCAGCCACAACATATAGGGCATTCCTTTCTATCCTGTAGACAACATATATTCAAATCAATTGCACCAGGTCTCTCTGCAATTTCACATATTTTTCAAGATATCAGCTCAAAATCATTACCTGGCCACAATCTCTGGGACTCTTTGTTAGGGCGCACAAGTGGTGAGTTTGTGACAGAAAGAACCTGGACCTCACTTTGCCAGTCCTGTAAAGTAACAAACAGCTGTATCCATAAATGCATAGGAGAAATAATCAATGCTACGACATACATACGTTACGATAAAAATTTCCGGACACTTTTTTGCAAGCAGAGTATGATCTCAATTGTCTTAAAAACATCTGAGAAACATAAAGCACTTCATGATGCTATTATCTTATTACGGTACAGGGTTTAATTCTTGCTTCCTAAAGTCAAATTCAAATTTAGCATCATTAGGAGTATATTTTAGTATTCACTTACACAGATATATTGAGATTTTATGTGTTAGGAAATAGTGTTACCAAAGACAAAAACAATGTGATGATATTTTACCATTAATTACAAAATATATGTATTGTTTTGCAATATCTTCTGTTATATGCATTAACCTCATCATCATCTGCTGCAGACTCCATACAATCCTCGATGTGCAATGCTAGGATATGCAGAGGCATGTTTTCTTTGCACACTTGGCATGCAAGCCTTAGGCATTTTTTGAAATTCAGTGGCATCAGATGGCAGTGGAGTAAGATCAAGGTCCTGCTGCAGTGGAACAATGTACATGGTCGTCTTCCCAGCACCCGAAACACTCCGAATCAGTCTACCTGTATAACCGTCTACATCAGGAGGAATGGCAAGCAATTTTCTTCTACCGTGGCCACCTGTATATACAGAAAGTGAGAGAAATAATTTTGAATGTTGGTGTTCCTGCACCATCAAAATGAAAGGTGTTTGAAAATGGTATGCACCTGAAGCCTTGTAGAACAACCACCCTTCCACCCCCTCCATTTTGGGACATTCTTCAATGAGAATTTTATTTACCTGCGAAATGAATAACAGAAATGTGAAAAGGAGGTTTAAAAAAGGACAGTATAATAAAACAAACAACAGTATAATACTTTAAATTGTTTTGTATAGTAATAGCATCACAATAACTATATTGACAAGTTTAATAATAGTGTGTACTGTAATGCCAAAATGATGATTAATTTCAATTAAAAGAGTGGTTGCAATACCATTGCATGGCTCATATCATCCGTCAAAGTGAGGGACCTCTTCCCCAACCCTGCTTGGCTCAACTCCAGCTCTTCAGCTGCAGAAGGCGTGCTGGTACAGCCCTTATTAACCAAATATACATACACACTGAATGTCTTACAGACTTTCGGCTTCCCTGGAGTGGTTTGTAAGGGTGAAAAGCGGTTTTTGCCTTTCCTTTTGGTAAAGAAGCCAGGAAACGACCTGCATGTTTAGGAGGTTAACAGAAGTGTATAAATCAACATTATGAAATACAATTCTCCATCAAATAAGTCCAACATATGATCACAAATAAGTTTAAAGAAACCTGGCCATCTCCTCCTGCACATTTTGTTTTGTTGTTTGTGCTTGTTGTCGATTCTGGTGCTCATGTGACGGCACTGGATTCTGCTGTGCTGGGGTGTGATGCTGCTGAATGTTTTGCGTTAGCACGTTTATGAGGCCTTGTGCAGCAGCAATAACACTGGCCTCTAACTCCTAAAGAACAATAAAGGAGACATCACAGGGCTGGAGACTTAACGCTAACTACCATTAAATACAGATAGAAGCACATTCGCGGCCCTAGGAGTTACTGTGTAACGTTACCTGCGTTTAAGCCGAACTAGCGGCTCTCCGGTGTGTGTGTGTGTGTGTGTGTGTGTGTGTGTGTGTTAGGGCTGCACGATTAATCGCATGCTATTCTCACGCGCATTTCGTCAGTAAAGCCGGTTCCCCGATTACCGCTAAATCGCCATCACCTGTTTTTAAACGGAGCGCCTTTTAATAGACGGAGCCGTAGTTCACGGACAAGCCACGCAATATCGCGTTCATTATCGCAGGCGATTCATCTGCGATATGAACGCGATATTGCGTGGCTTTTCAGTGACCTACGGCTCCGTCTATTAAATGCCGCTTCATTTGAAAGCAGGTGATGGTGATTTAGCGGTAATCAGGGAACCGGCTTTACTGACGAAATGCGCGTGAGAATAGCATGCGATTAATCGTGCAGCCCTAGTGTGTGTGTGGTTGGGGATGTCAGTAGTGTAACTTACACAGCCGAAGCCCTGCTGTTTATCATGTCAATGTTAACGTCACAGGCTATGTTACTGTTAGCCACTGTTGTGATGTACTCATACTTAGCGGCAACAAGTATATACCGACAGACACCTAACGTTAATTTATTTTTTTTGCCAAACCGGACTTTTAGCCTTGTTCGGTGCATATGGTGCTTGACCGGTGTTTATTTTTGACCCTGCATTAACCACAGGTTAAGTTAGCCAACACGGCTAATGTTAGTAATTTACATGTTTCAGTCGACGTCGGAAAAAAACAGCATAACGGCCGTTAAAAGTTAACCAAACCGGCCAGGTTGCACGTGAATAAACGTGTAAATGGCAGAGAAAAAAAACAGACTTACTTGCGGCTTGGAAGTTCCCGGTAAACTGGACATTTTTGTCACGCCACCATGACGACGGGTTCCAGTAAAGTGACGCAGGCCTACTTCTTCAGTATACCTATATGCAAATTATATGCAAACTACGCTCTACTGACCCTCCCCTCAGACCCTCCCCTCTCCACGCCAAAACAGGGACAGAAGCTGAAACTGAAAATCAGTGACATTGAAAAAAAACTGACATTGTAAAAAAAATCTGTCACTGAAAAAGAGTGACATGAAGAAAAAATCTGAAGATTGTCATTGAAAAATACAAATAAATCCCAATACAATAAAAGAATAAGATTGTAAGATTTTAATTATTTTATTTTTTCAGTGCCAATACTTGTTTCAATGCCAATACAACTGTTTTCAATGCAAATGTTTCAATGCCAATGTTTCCTTTTTCAGTTCTGCTTTTGTTTTCAATGACAATTTTAATTTGTGATGCCAAATTTTAAAGTCACCATTCTGGCTCCATAGGCATAACAGCTCCAAAACCTACCTTAACCAGCATATGCTGTTTTTTTCCCCGCAGGAAACATTGTTTAAATATATTTTTCTTGATTTTTTTGCGAGTCTCATGCTTTACCATGGCTCAGAGAAAAACACTATTTTGTCAAGTAGCTAACATAGCATAATCAGATGTAGCTTTATTTTTAGTAACAGTAATACAGCATTTTCTCCAGCATACGTTTTAAAATTAATTGCATGCCATTTATCAACACAAGCCATCCAGCATTTTAATATGATATTGTAAAATCGATCTCTCTTACTGCAGTGTGTAACAGTGTCTCACAGCAGCCGCCGGGCGAACGCACATAAAAACATTTTAACGTTAAAATATTTTCAACACACTCCACTGTATAATGTTAAACAGAGCTGTGTTACCTTGTACTCATGACCAGAAAAACGGAAGCGGCGCCGGCGACTGTGTCATAATAAAAGTTCCGCTGCTCGTGAGGCGTGTGTTGCGCAATCACTTCAGCGGCCTCGTTCAGCTCCTGCTGAGCTTCATACTACAGTAACGTTAATAATCGCATCCATAAACATGATTTCTTCCCGAGTCCTATACCAATTCTTTTCCACCGTCTGTTGAGGTGGAGACCACATGTCCCAAGATTCCGCGCTCAAACTTGACGTCATCAAGCCACGCCTTTGTTTTGAATAGGCCTCTAGCGACCTCTAGCGGACATAAAATATTAGTGCACTACGATTTAAGATACTTTTGTGGGATTTTGAACTTTTGAAGGGAAAAAAAAATAAATGAAACTTTCAATCTGTGTTTACTACATTTATCAGGCCTAACTACCCAGCTAACCAAAATAAAAAAAACTCATCAGGGATGGGAGACCATTAAAGGTGCCATCGAACGTTTTTTTTACAAGATGTAATATAAGTCTAAGGTGTCCCCTGAATGTGTCTGTGAAGTTTCAGCTCAAAATACCCTATAGATTTTTTTAAATTAATTTTTTTAACTGTCTATTTTGGGGCATCATTAACTGTGCACCGATTCAGGGGCTACTGGCCCTTTAAATCTTGTGCTCCCTGCCCATCGAGCTCGCAACTCTATAATACAGTGCATTTACAAAGTTCACACAGCTAATATAACCCTCAAATGGATCTTTACGAGATGTTTGTCATGCATACTGCATGCATGCTTCGGGTCATGTGAGTATAGTATTTATTTGGGTGTTTATATTTGATTCTGAATGAGTTTGATAGTGCTCCGTGGCTAAAGCTAAAATTACACACTGTTGGAGAGATTTATAAAGAATGAAGTTTTTTATGAATTATACAGACTGCAAGTGTTTAAAATGAAAATAGCGACGGCTCTTGTCTCCGTGAATACAGTAATAAACGATGGTAACTTTAACCACATTTAACAGTACATTAGCAACATGCTAACAAAACATTTAGAAAGACAATTCACAAATATCACTAAAAATATCATGTTATCATGGATCATGTCAGTTATTATCGCTCCATCTGCCATTTTTCGCTGTTGTTCTTGCTTGCTTACCTAGTCTAATGATTCAGCTGTGCACAGATCCAGACGTTAATACTGGCTGCCCTTGTGTAATGCCTTGAACATGGGCTGGCATATGCAAATATTGGGGTGTACACCCCGACTGTTACGTAACAGTCGGTGTTATGTTGAGATTCGCCTGTTCTTTGGAGGTCTTTTAAACAAATGAGATTTATATAAGGAGGAGGAAGCAATGGAGTTTGAGACTCACTGTATGTCATTTCCATGTACTGAACTCTTGTTATTCAACTATGTCCAGGTAAATTCAGTTTTTAATTCTAGGTCACCTTTAAGAATTTTAAAACACTTCTTTGTATAAATATTTATGTTTTACTTCTTTAAAAATATATATATATATATATATATATATATATATATATATATATTCCATGGAATGTCTGGATATTGAATTCTGATTGGCTGGCAGGTATGCAGTAAAACCGTTTAATGCACAAGTAGTTCCAATTCAGTTTAATCACCGTTCTATATTAATACGCTGCTTTAATTGATGCACACTAGAGAGAGAGAGAGGTCGGAGATCGCATTGCGCTGTACACATACATAATCTTGTTGTCAGCGCTTCCGTGATTCTTATTAATAAAATAACCATGCAGGTCCTAAAGTTGAGTAGCAAATATGGTAAAGTCAACAGAGCTCTCACAAAAGTTATAGAGAAGAAATAGTTTCATTATATTAGAAAGTTTAAGGTTACATTTTAAGGCTTCTAAGCACTTCCAAGCAACGTTTATTGGTGGCTTTAAAGAATAAAAGCTTCTGCACCAAATTTTACTTTTAGGGGTTGAATAATTTTGAACATGAACATTTAGAGCCATTTTGATTTCATTATTCATCAACTGCGTTCTCAAAATTACTCAAATGTGTATTAGAAATGTGTACTGATGCCTTTGTTGGATTGGTTTCACAAAATTTTGTTCTCTGCAGCAAAATATCTTGCAGGTCAAGGAGGTTGAATAATTTTGATTGCAACTGTATGAAAAACACAAACTTAGATTTTTCCAAACCCCCACCATCTAATATACATGTTAATTAAAGAAGAAATTTGTTAAGAGAGCAATCCTGTATATTTCTTTTTTTTTTTCTAAATAAGAAATAAAATTGAACTCAATATTGAAATGCATCAAGATCAACACGAAAGTCATTTAAACATACACAGTCTTATTTCTGTGCATTAAACTGAGTAACTAAACTAAATATTCCAGCCTGTCAAGCAAAACATACTTACTTGTCTCCTTTTTTCTTTTTCAGTGCTCTGATTACAGATGTTTCACTGCTGTCATTGGCATGCTTGTCATCTGACAAGGATTTTGTGAATAATTGAATAATAATAAATGGATAATTTCTATTCTTGTGCCATGATTGTCCTTTAAATATTTGTATTCATTTGTTCTAGTTGTGTTTTTCACCAGTGTCCTTTTTTAATACATATTAGTTAATAATTTTCTATACTGCTGTAGTATTTAGACATTTTGAGCATTGCATATCACAAATCAGTGACTTTGTTTTGTTTTGTTTAAATGTTTAATGGGTTTGAAACCATAGATATAATTATGTGATTACTTGTAGATAATACATAAGGACAGTTATGCACTTGTTTTGTCTTAATTGTAATTTATGATACTGCATTTTACAAATGGGAGAAAACTCTTTGTTCTTTGACCAGCAGTGCTTGGACACTTACCTGTGATTATCATAAATAACTTAAAATAATATAGATAATAAGGGATTGAGTAAGTCTGAGCTTTTTTGCAAAGCACAACACAACTGTTGCAGGTGGGTTAAGAATATAGTGAAAGCTTGGATGTCTGATACATAAAAGTGTGTTTTGTCTTTATCCTATTTTGCACATAGCAAATTTATGGAATTAACGGAGATGTCTCCCTCTTAGGGAGGATTTTTGTCTCCCAGAAATGAATTTTATTAAAAGTCAAAATAATTAATTGTTTATAGCAAACGGATGAATTTTTGTTCCTTTTTGTAAAATTATATTTTCTCACAAACGTACCACGAAGCAATAAAATCTTTTAAAGAAATGCAGTTTGTTAATTAAATTATGAGGTATGACGTCGCAGACTAAAAACGCACGGAACACACTAGGACATGTAGCCTACTGGTAATGAAATTACGGGCCAGTGACGTTGTAGCTACGTTGCCAGTAAGTCATGAAATTACCAAGTTATTACGAATAGAGTACCTATCTGGGACGTTGTTGGTTATCTTGTTACGTTAGGAGGACGTACTGACGACGTTGTGAGTTGGTGATGGGATGGTAATGGAATTACGAGCACATGACGTCGTGGTTACGTTGTCTGTTGGTAAGTCACGAAATTACCAAAAAGTACGAATACGTTACGTAACGGTTACGTCGTGTGTTAGCAGGGAAGACTAAAATTCAATCATTTGTGCATATTTGAACAATAACGTCTAGGTTTTAACAGTTAAACCATTTTTTTGTATATATCTTTTTAATTGCATCACTTGTAACCCCCCCCCCCAGTTCATTATGTGGTAATTACCCAATGAAAGCGCGCTTGTTGCCCGCCAGATATAAATATGTTCCGGTTCCGGTTTACTGGTGGTGTGTATATAGAACGTTTGACTGTTTTTTAGCAGAAGTATATTTTCTATGCTAGCAAGATTTCAATTTTTCCATTAGTAGATTTTTTTTTATTAAGAACAGATTTACCGTCGGAACACATTTGTACTGCTTTGATTTTTTTTCCCAACACCATGTCCTGTTGGAGGTGCGTGATTTGCTTCTTGTTTGTTGCCTTAACTTTAGGGTGACCAGACGTCCCCGTTTTCCAGGGACGGTCCCGGTTTTTGGTGCTCCGTCCCGACTGGAGCTGTCCCCGGAAATGTCCCCGTTTTATATATCTCGTTCAAAATAATCCGCAAATACATTGCAAAAAAGTCTGGCCAGCATACAGCATAGAGGTTTCTTAATAGTGCTGTTAAAATATATATATATTTTTTTCTGAACATATCTCTCTATTAAAATATGTTAAACAGTTCAATACCGCTTTTCTACAGTATCCATATACACCGGCAGCGCGTTCACACACCGCAGTTGTAGAGCCACGCCTCCTGTCACTCACTCAGAGCAGCGGCAGGCATCGAGACCATAGCTCGAGCCTCTTTCGGTCCGGTTGAAGGGTTTTTGTTACGATATAACAACTGATATGACAACTTTAGCACACGTGTCAGCTAAACATTCATTCAGTGTTTCGCATTAATGGCCCTGTGCTGCCGTTTCATATTGAACCGCGAATTTAAAACATAATGGTCTCTACGTTGTAGGCTATTTTGCCAACGAACTAAAATCGAAACCGAGATATGGCTTTGTGCCTTTATACAACAGCAAAATGCAGTGATTAAGTATATATACAGTCTGTGCTGCGTGTTTTAAAGAGAAGTGCGCACTTTGCTCACGCGATCAGCTGGCGATTTGGTGATCAAAATTAAAGCTCAAAGATTTATCTTAGAAATCGGCTACAAACTAGTATTTTAATTTCCCTATACGTTGTGTAAAGTAGCCTAACCAAAAAATAAATAAATAATAATAATAATAATTATATATATATATATATATATATATATATATATATATATTAGAGTGCATTTGTTACAATAGCCTATATGGATATTATTGTCATATGAATAATTATATAGCTAGGCCTAAAACATTATTATATTATTATTTTATTGTAATAATTGTTTGGCATCCTAAAACACCTAAAACGATGTAGACTTTATATCACAACTAAAAAGATGTTTGAACCCTCTTTAATGTCCAGGTACAAGTCAATGCTGTTTCTTTGTTCAATGTGCACACTGTACATGGTTTGAAACTCTTAATTTTGAGCTTCCAAAGTGCACCAGATTGATGCATTTAACCTTAAAATGTACAACATTTTCTTCCGGGGGTGCTTGCCCCCGGACCCCCCTAGAGGAGGTATAGCCTACAGAACATTTTACAAATTCCAGTGGGACATAATAATGTAGCCAATTTAGCCTACATTTCATGAACTTTACTCAAGAATACTACAACAAAGCTCCTTTCATGTCAGTAAAGCTGTTAACAGAAAATTAAAATGTAATTGGACAAAAGTTGTAATTTAAAGTTGTAACAGTATAAACAGCTCGTGAAAATTAAAATATTCAATTCGATAATAAATGTTGCAAATATTACTTGTGTTATTTATCTCAAATTTTGTAATGTGATTTTTCAATGTGAAACCCACAACAATAAAAAAAAAAATTAAAAAAAATGTACTGTCCCCGTTTTTTAATTAATAGATAATAACAAATGAGATTTTGGTGGTATTTTGACCACTCACATAGGAAATGTCCCCGGTTTTCATTTCAGAAATCTGGTCACCTTACTTAACTTTGAAGTCTCTGTTGAGCCATATCAACACAGCACATAGTCGCAACCCAGATTTCCGTGTTATATGTGGAATTGATGGGTGTCCAGAAGAATACAGAGTATTCAATTCCTTCTACTACCATGTCAGACGCTCACATGCTCTGCATTTTGCCACTGGGCAGCCAAGCACTGGATGGATGACGACAGCAACATCTGAGCCATCTAAAATTGGAGGTGAAAATTTTGACATACCAGTGTTTTTAGACTGTACCACTCAAACAAGAGGGATGCAGAGGACCAGCAGTGAAGACACACTGGACACCCCAAATGAAATGTCACAGCAAGAGACTGAGGATTTTCCAATTCCATGTCCTGATCATCAGGTAATTTTTTTTTTCTCTTTTTTTTTTTCTTTCTCCATGATGTTATACCTCAAGAATACTTTATATGAAGTATTCTGGACTCTAATTATGTATTTGTGTCTAGGAAGAAGCATCATCAAGTGAAAATCTTACAAGACGTGCAGCTGCATTTGTTGTTAATGTCCAGGAAAAATGCCACCTGTCCCAGGTATTCCACTGCATGTAATTAATATTGTTAACATTTTTTATAACTTTATTTAAAATAGATAGTACACTAAAAGATGAAAAATCTGTCATTGTTGTCCAGCCTCATGTAACCTTACAGTCTGTTTGACTCACTTGTTTCTGAAGAACACCAAATATTTTCATTTAATTCCTTGTTCTGAGGTGGAAATATTATTGAAGTCATTGGAAACACATTCTTACCATTTATGTCCTATACAAGTCATAAATATTGAGTTCACAACATGAGGGTGAACAGATTTTTCTTTTTGAGATTGCCTATCACTTTAACACCCCTTTCAGTGCATGAAAATTAATAATTTTAATGTTTAGTGGTAAATGTACATGTAAAGAATATATTTTTGTGAAGGTGCAATCACAACAAACTACATCAGTTTTCTCACAAATGCACATTTGTGTGTGTAGAATCCACACTATAAAGGCTACAATTGTTTTTATCTAGTATTTATGGTGGGTGGGGGGTTACTTGTTTTTTTTTTTTTTTTTTAAACAGAATTTTAGGTTTTTGACACTTTATATTTATTTATATTTCAGAGGAGTGTCAACAATATTGTCTCTGGAGTTCAGCAATATCAGACTTCTCTTCTGGATACATTAAGGCAGTGATTCTCAACTGGTGGGTCGCAGACCTGTTTTGGGTGGGTCTCGGTAAGCTGGTCAAAAAAAAAAAAAAAAAAAATTTAATGTGCGTCTCATGTTTGATTGGTCTTTTATTTAAAAAAGGGTTTATTTTGACAGGCATTCGTCAGAGACGTGCGGTAGTTTACTATGGTAGCCATGGTAACCATCGCCATGGTAACCATCCTGTGTTGTTTTGACATTCAGATTCGAGATGGCGAAGCGCAAATAGGACCCAAACTATTTAAAAAATGGATTTTCGTACATTGAGGATAAAAATGGACAGAAACCCCAGTGTGTGCTTTGTAGTGAAGTGCTTGCCAATGAGAGCATGAAACCGTCCAAACTGAAGCGCCATTTAGAAAAAAAACATCCCGCTTCGAAAGACAAGCCGGTGGAGTTTTTTCAAAGACGTCTCCAGGAGCTGAGGGCATCACAAAAGTGTCTGACAGCGTCTTGCTCCAAACAAGAACGAGCTCTTCGGGCATCTTACCTAGTAGCTCACCGCATTGCAAAGGCCAAGATACCCCACACAGTAGCCGAAGAGCTCATTTTACCTGCTGCAATGGATATGGTAAGAGAGGTGCTGGATCAGTCAGCGGCGGATAAACTGATAACCATACCACTTTCCAATGATACCATAGCTCGGCGGATTGAAGACATGTCTGGTAACATAAAACAACAGACCACAGCCCGCATCCAGGCAAGCCCTTACTACGCCTTACAGATGGACGAATCGACAGATATCGCTAACCATGTCATTTTATTGGTTTATGTGAGGCATGTGTGGGACGGTGATTTGCAAGAACAATTTCTCTGCAGCAGAGACCTCCCTACCACTACAAAAGCAGAGGACATTTTTAACACCCTGGACTTGTATTTGAGCTCACTGGGCCTCAGTTGGGAATATTGTGTGGGAATCACCACTGATGGAGCTGCCTCTATGACCGGGAAACATTCCGGTGTGGTGAAGCGAATTCTGGAGAGGGCACCTAACGCTACGTGGAACCACTGCTTTTTGCACCGAGAAGCGCTGGCGGCTAAGAATATGGTACCTTTACTTGATGAAGCTTTAACAAATGTCATCAAAGTGGTGAACCACATAAAACGGAGTGCAAAAAGTAGCCGTTGCTTTTCACATCTGTGTAAAGACCTGGGCTCTGAGCACATGCAGGTGCTGTATCACTCAGAAGTCCGCTGGCTGTCGAGGGGCAAGGTGTTGTCACGCTTTTACGAATTTAAAACAGAAATCGCCACATTCCTCTCGGAGACTAACTCCCCGTATGCAGAACTGTTTGACAACGAAATGTGGCTCGTACGAGTTGCATATCTTGCTGATATTTTTGAGCACCTCAACACATTAAATGTATCGATGCAAGGGAGAGGACACAATATATTTGAACAGTCAGACAAAATTGCTGCGTTCAAGAAAAAGATCTCACTGTGGCTAAATCATTTATCCAAAGACAGACTGGACATGTTTCCCAACTCTTGCTATGAAGCACAGCAGCTGGACAGTGCGGCCAAAAATAACTTGAAACAAACTTTAAGGGCGCATCTCACTAAACTTCAAGCTCGGTTTGACGACTACTTCCCAGAGAAACAAACAACCATGGACTGGATACGCGACCCCTTCGGTATCAATGTGGAAAACATCACGTTGCCAAGCAACAAAGAGCATCAGCTGGTGGACCTGTCATGTGACCTGACGCTGAAAAAGAGATTTGGTGAGGTAAGCCTTTCCCACTTCTGGTGCAGCGATGTGATGACTGAGTATCCATCCCTCGCCACTTTAGCAGTCAAAACGATCTTACCATTCAGCACAACCTATTTGTGTGAAAGTGGCTTCTCTACCTTGGTCCAGCTCAAGTCAAAGCAGAGAAACAGGTTGGACACTGAGCATGATCTGAGAGTAGCTCTGTCTACTGTCACCCCAGACTTTGAAACTCTTATCAAGAGTAAAGCACATCCCCAATTGTCTCATTAACTTCCACAAATGACCTGGTTAGGTGAAAACTTTATTTTGAGTGATTTTGACATTGATTTTATTCACTTTTGTACATGCAGTTGTCATGGTCCTCCTTAGTTTCTTATTAATTTGCTCTGAATAGAGTAAAAATATCTTGTTATGTGGCCTTATTTATTTAATTAACTTTTGTACATGCGGTTGTCAGGGTCCAGTTACTTATTAAGCTCTGAAATGCACGTTGTACGGGATAATATATGTATGTATGTAGGGTTATGTTTTTAAAAAGATGATATATGAGTGTTTTCAACAGTTATTTTTGAATAAATAAATTTTGTTGGTTGAATTCTAAAAAAGTGGGTCGCGACTTAATGACCATGGGAAAATGTGGGTCCCAGGGTGGGACCAGTTGAGAACCCCTGCATTAAGGAACCAAATAAAGGGGATCTTCGAGAGATATTCAGACAGTGCGGAGCAGCTCCAAGAGGAGGCACTGGCAGCATTTGACAATTTTCAGGATCCCTTCTCCATTATGGCCACCACATATATGCAGGACAAAACCATTCAGGAGCTTTTTAACCCAGTTAAGCCAGAGAAGATTGTGATGTCTCAAAGGGTCTGTAGAATTAACAGAGTTGGGTATAACGCGTTACAAAGTAACGCGTTACTGTAGTCTAATTACTTTTCCTGATAACGCAGTAATGTAACGCATTACATTTTAAATTTATGTAATTTGATTACAGTTACTGATGCCAATAAAATTATGTTACTTGCGTTACAAGAAAAAAAAATATTAGGTAAAGTGCATTTCTAAAGAAATCACGTTATGAAATGACCGGAGAACGCGTGGAGGAGGATACCGGCTCCCAAGATGAGAGCGGTCCAACCTCGCCTAAACAAGCTAGATTTTATGTTTAGGCGATTTGTTCAGGATCGGGAGTGAAGGTAACTTCTTAAAAATACTGTTTCAAATGTTATTATAAATGTTTTCAGCTATTTTTTTCCTGTCTTTAATTCAGGTGCATACAAACATAAACACAGTTAATCTACCACACACATACATGCTACACACAGCAAGGAATGTTTAAGCTGTGTCCGAAACCGGTAACTCGTTATCCGATTCACTAATCCCTATATAGTGTAGGCCTATGTCATTTGAGTGCACTATATCTACAAAGAGTGAACGAAATGAAGTGAGTAAATTCGGACGCTGGCATAGCCTATAACTGTGCGTCGGAGAGCTGGAGCTGTCACAGAAACGGCTCAACACGTGATAAAACTACTTTTATCCTACATGTTATTTTATAAAATAATATTAATAACAGTCTTAATGACTTTATTTTGTAATCATACATACCATCAGGGGCGTACCGCAAGTCTGTGAGGCCCCCCCGCAAAGAATGAGATGGGGCCCCTCCCACAAGCAGTGATGTCATGTGTTAAAATTTGTTGTGCACCTGAGTCCATCTGCCCCACAGTTTACAAAAACTGATTTAACAGTGAATCATGTGGTAAATTATCATTGCATTGATTTATTTGATGTTATTATCGAATAATATTATAGCCTAGCCTATATGATAGGCCAGTGGTTCCCAAACCTGTCCTGGAGTACCTCCAGCCCTGCACATTTTGTATGTTTCCCTCATTTATCACACCTGATTCAACTCATGTGCTCATTAGTAGAGACAGAAAGACCTGAAATGGGTGTGTCAGAAACAGGGAGACATACAAAATGTGCAGGGCTGGGGGTACTCCAGGACAGGTTTGGGAACCACTGTGATAGGCCTATATAATGTTTAGTGATTTTGATATCGCAGACTAAAATACCGGCAGGAATAAATATTTAGGCTAATTTACTCATTAAAACCAAAGGAGCGCCAAGAGAACGGATAACAGCCGCAACGAGCACTGGCCATGATTTCAGAAACAACACATTCCAGCGGATAGATCTCCTCTTATTTAACACAGACCTACAAATTCCTTATCAAATGGAGATGTTTCTTTCTTTTAGGTACAGTTATTCGCAGAGTTTAAATTAATTTTTGAGACGTTTCAGAAAGATTCTCGCAGAGAGACAGCTGAAAGCGCACCCTGTTTTTATTTATTCTATTTTACAAAAGTAGCCTACAAGGTGTTGTTGTTATTGTGAGTGAGCGTAAATATAAAATAAAATTTAAAAAGAATAGACCATTTGTAGTCTTGCACTAATCTGTAGGCTATCGCCAAAAATGACTGAAGGCCTGTTTTAAGTTGTTTCAGCTGTCATGAGGAAAAAATCCATCAGAACGCGCCGGCGCTTTCGTCGGCCAGAGGGATAAAAATGTAGCCAATTTAGTTTCATATTTATATTGAAATATTGGGCTATAGCCTAATATTATTATTTTTTTAAATATCACCAATGTTGATTATGAAAAGTGAATAGCATGACGGATGTGCAATGTCGGGAAACATGCAGCGGGTCAGACATGAATTTGACCGCTTCATTAAGTTTTGTTTTATAGTAAGTCTTTCTTTAAAGTGAATTTCGTTTTGTAGAAATTGTATCTTAATTTCAATCAATGTTTCATCAACCAATTGCCTATATTTAATAATTAGGAAGAAAACCAAGAACGTTGGTTATGGAATGGATTGAAGTGCAAACGAACTCATGTTTCCGTGGCCTTTAAATAAGGCTGAAGCAATAGACGTCTTTCTGTTTTTATTAAATTTCTTTATTACTTAATTAATTGATAAGATATTTTTGGTAACAATATATTTTAGCTGGTCTAAATTCTAAGTTAGAAACAAATTTGCGTATAAGGTTCCCTTCAAGCGCGTAAATTGCTGTTTCAGCCGCAAATTTTCAGTAATTTCGATCGGTGCATCAAATGATGTAGGCCTAAACTAAATTCATGTAGTTACAGTAAAAAAATAAAGAAATAACTGGACTTATTGGCTAGGCTACATTTGGAAAAGAATCATTTGTTCATAATCATTACTATAAAAAAACTGCAAACAAAAATAAACATTAACAAGTGTACAATATTTCATATATTTATTAGTTTATATTTCATATATTTATAAGTTATTTTTAGTTTGTTAGAATCTCACGCTCACAGATGACGTGGTCGTTGAGCGCCCTCAGGCGACTGTTATGATTGCATTTGAATGAATAAGCTACCTATAGATGATTAATGAATATTTTTAAGTCAAGTTGCTGTTTTCATACTTCTGTAATATTTTTCAGTCAATATTAAATTACAGAAAGAACTATGAGTTTCAGTTTGTGGTGTATTTTTGTAGGTTTCAAAGTAACTTGAATGTAAAGTAATTAGTAATCTGATTACTTTTAAATGCAGTAATCAGTAATGTAATCAAATTACAATTTGAATGTAGTAATTTGTAATTTGTAGTGGATTACTTTTTTTGAGTAACTTACCCAACACTGAGAATTAAGAAAGGACAATCAAGGGTTCTTGCAATCAAAAACAAAAGTTTTTACTACGTACCCTTAATTAAGAGTCTCGAACAGTTGTTATCCCATTCCAGAATTTTGGAAATGATCAGCACCCCACCACAGAGCTTGAACAAAGAAGATTTTTTCTATGACATTGCTGATGGGAGTCTTTTCAAATCCCACCCATTATTTTCAGTAAAACCCTCTGCTTTGCAGTTAATTTTATACACTGATGAAATAGAGATATGCAATCCCCTAGGGTCACACGCTTCTGTAAATAAACTGCTGATGGTTTATTATACGTTAGGAAATATAGACCCTAAATTCAGGTCTAAGCTTGCTGCAATCAGGCTCCTAGCTATAGCAAAAGCTAATGATATTGATGAGTTCGGTGTTGATGGTGTGTTACAAAGAATTAATGAAGACTTGCAGCTGCTGTATAATGGCGTCAAAATCCAAACGCGGAAAGGTGAAATGGATTTATTTGGTGCTGTAGTTTCAGTGTGTGGTGACACACTTGCAGAACACGAGCTTGCTGGTTTCAAGGAAGGCATTGCGAATGTACCTTTGAAGAAATGCAAAGGAATTTTGATGAAAACAGTTTCACTAAAAGGACCCTGGAAAAACACATTAGGCAGTGCCTTGAAATAGAAAGGGCTAGTACTGAATTCCTGAAATCAGCTCTCAAAACCACCTACGGAATTAACAGAAGAAGCAAGTTGGTTGATTTTCCAGCCTTTGACCTTATTGAGCAAACTCCGCAGGACATAATGCACATCATTCTCGAGGGTGTTGCACCCATGGAAATTAAATGTGTGTTAAAATACCTTGTTCTTTCGGGACAGATGGAGTTGGACATGTTCAATTCAGCCATGCTGAGTTTTCCCTTTTCACCAGTAGACATACGGGACAAACCTTGTACGATCAGTGTCAGTACTTTGGCATCTAATGATAACAAACTTAAACAGTCCTCTGGTCAAACGTTAATACTGTTGAAAATTATGCCTTTTCTTTTAAGCAGCATAGAAAAAAATGAATATGTTCAGTTTGTTTTGGACTTAATTGAGATAGTTCAGCTACTTTTTGCACCAATTTTATCTGTGCAAAGTGTTTTAAGGCTGAAAACGATGATTGAGTTGCATCTGAAAAGATTTAAGCAACTTTTTCCTGACAATAATGTAATTCCTAAACAACATTACATGCTTCATCTCCCTGGTCAAATTCTTTCACTGGGCCCTTTGATAAGGCATATGTGCATGCATTTTGAATCAAAACACTGTTTGTTCAAGCAGTGGTCATCAAAATTGAACTTCAGAAATGTCTGCAAGTCACTTGCAAACCGTAATCAGCTTTTTGAATGTTGTCAAAATGAACTTGGTTCTGAGCATCCTATGTTTGCACATGAGAAGGAATTGGGTCCTGTGTCAGAAGTCACAAATATACAATACATTAAAGCAAAGATTAAAGATTTTTTAGGGATTGATTGTATACGACATGCAGTGGCAGTAAAGTGGCTTATTTTCAATAGTAACAAGTATGTCAGTGAAAGGTCCCTTATAATCACAAGTGCAAATGGGAATGTACCTGTTTTTGGGCTTATAAAAAATATTTATGTTGTAGACAGTTCATTATTTTGTTTTGAATACCAACTGTATGAGACTCTAGATTTGAATAGAGATCTGTTAGCATATGAAATTGCTGTACCTAATCTTGCCCAGGCAACAGAGTTTATAGATGCTGAAAAGCTCCTTGATCCTATGTCATATTATCCAGTCAGTTTCAAAAACAGTGTGTATGTATTGACAAAATATAATCTGGAAGATGTCATTGCACTTAAAACTGGAAATTAAAAACCATACTAGATATTTGGAAAGAGTGTGGTGGCTTAATACTGTAGTGTCTTAGATAATTTTTTGTTACAGTAGGTTGTAAATAAATGTGTTGGTGTTGACATAATACAAGCATTTGGAATAAATAATAATGAACAAGTCCTAAGTGTGATTATTGAGCATTTTTTACTAGGCAACCTCAAAACCAGGTATTACAGCTAAAACAAAGTTCATAAAAGATACAAGGCTGGCCTCTGATGATGCTTGTAAGGGGAAAATAACTTAATTTGCAGGTAAAATAACTAACTTTAAGCTTTCTTAACTAAGTAAGGAAAAAAAGATATATAATCTTAAAACAATCAAAATAATCTTACACAATCTGCTCTTGCATAGTATTTTATTCTTAAAATAAGATGAATAAGATTTTATAGCTACAAATAAGATTGTAAGTCTTGACTAGATGAGGAGTTTTTGCAGTGTATGCTCCCGGATCTCCTCCGGGAGAGACTCAAGGCCGGTGCGCCTCCCAGGTGGAGCTCATTAACTCTCGTACCACCGGCCTCGTGCCATTCTCTCACGGCTCTCGCCCGCCCTGGTCGCCACAAACGGCATCCCATTTCTCGCAATCACAACTTCAGAAGTGGGAATTATCCAATGTCCGATAGCATGTGAAGGCAGCACTAGTCCTTGAGCACAAACACTTCTGCTCCTCCTTCCTTACACTGTATGGAAAACTTAGCTGCAACAAATAATGTTTTTGGCAGGGCTTGCCTGGTAAAATCCACATTCCAGGGACTATATCACATAATTTTGGGTCAATTCAACCCGCGGACATGAAATCAACCTGCAGCAACAATGTAAAAGTAGCCCAATTCCGCAGGAAAACCACAGACTTGGCAACACTGGTCTCAGGCTTCATCAAGGGGGTGCAGGCCTTCTCAAATGGCCACACACACACTGTAAGGCCCGCCCAATCGGCCCAATGACGGATTCCCATAGGACGGGGAAGGTTTCTTGGATGTTCGGTCTTTTCAGCGCATCCAATTAAACTATTATCTGACTCCATTTTATTATGACCTTGAATTTAGATTAGAATGCCAGTTGATTATTGGACATTTGTATAATAGTTTAGCTACACATTTGATTATTCTTTGATTATTCTATTTAATTTCTTATGATAAAAAACATCAAATGCTCAAAAAATAAAAAAATAAAAGATGAATACCTGACATCAGAAAGATACATACTGCTGAGCATTATGGGCCGATTTGGCTACAGAATTGCACCCTGAGCCTTCTGCAACATCACTTTAAATACTCAGACCAAGACAGAAACTTCTTTCAAATGGAAACATGAGTTCACAGTGGGAATTTTAATAAAATCTACTACTAAGCCCATCTGAGCCAGGTGCTTTCCCAGACTGTAAACTATTTATGGCCTCTAGAACTTCCTTCTTAGATATAGGGGCATTGAGGACGGAAGTATGATCTTTTAATAAAGTGGGAAAGTTGAGGGTGAAAAAAAAAAAAAAACTCTGGACTGTCTGGTATCCCTATCTAATTCTGATTTATATAGATTCTCAAACCATTCTTTAAATATATTATTAATAGATAGACTGTTGAAACACTACTCTATAGATTGAGAGTCTGATCTTTTCTTTGTTAAATATGCTAAATATTTCCCCATTGTATCCCCATGCTCATTCAGTTTCTGCTTGGCATAACAAATTTGCCCTTCTGCAGGATAAGTTCACTTTCAACACAGCCGAGCTTTATAATGGCAGTGAATAAGGTTCACGAGTATGAGCTGAAGAATAAGCTTCCATCCACATCCAGTGCAGCAGATACTGGCCTATCCAAGCTTCTTCTCCAGATGTTTGCTGCATCCACAATATTGGCACCATTGTCATGTACAACAGCAGTGATTTTCTCAGCAGGAATGTCAAACTTTGCCACTACATCCTCCAACCTTTCTTCAATTTGTCTTTGAGTGGCATGGTAGCGAGGCAGACACTCATCTTCCACTCATCTTCATGTAATGCCAAGGTAGGCTTCTGTGGCTACACTTGTCCTAATTCTGCTCTCAGTGTAGTTGGTGTCACACTTTACTGTCTAAGATGCCTCCTGGTACTTTCTCACCATCAGTTTAGTAAAGTGTGTTCTTGATGGGAGTGTGTATCCTGGAATAGGTAAACTGATCATGCTTTTAAAGTCTTGCCTGTTTTTCTCTGAATAAACTCACTCATTGTGCACTGTTTCTTTCTGAAATGAAAAAAGATAATATAAAAATATAGTATTTATGCATTATTGTTGTGTATGAACAATAAAACACTGACATTTAAATTATTTATGCAATATATATATACAGTTTTTGTGGATGCATATAATAATGCATATAATAATACAACCTCAATTTCACTGTACCGCTTAATGTATTTTATTTATGGTTTATATTAGAACAAATATTAATAAGAAACATTTTTTTTTACATTTATTTTGATCAAACAGTTAAAATATGGCATTACTGAACGTTCTTGCATTGTTTTAATAAACAATGGACACTGTAAGCATTCAAATTCAGCAGAAATATGCATGCAAATTCAGCATATAATGACATTGAATATAATGACATAATGAATTAAACTGTCTTCTTCAACAGAGTCCAAACTTAGGCCTGTATACTAAAACATTCAGAAATTAAAACCATTCAGTTTGGATTTACTTTTCAAGACTAGGTTAAAAAAAAATAAACAAATGAAAAATATGTATAATAAAATGAATAATAAAATATGAACACATTTTCTTATAGCAGATGATCTCAGTCAAAATGAACTCAAACACTATTTCACATTCTTTCGTGTGTGTGCCACTTTAAAATTAATCTTAATACTTTCAGGAAAACACCTTAATACAATACAATACAATATAAAGAAATAATTATTTGTGTATCATTTATAAACAGGACATTAATTGCACTGGCAGATTTTAATACTGCAGGGTTTTCTGTGGAGCAGGTGTGAATTGTGTTTGTGTTCACTCATTATTGAGCGATTTGAATCACACAAATGACCCTTGACATTTGACTTTTGATTTCATTAAAATTCTTTGAAATATTACATTTTTAATTGGACTGAAGCTTTTAGCAATAGTTTTGCAACTAAATGAATTACATTTATACATGGAAATTTAATTGTTGCTTTCACTTGTACTAATTCTAGAACTATTTACACATTTTATACCAATTTGTAGACTAAAATTAACTTTATATGTCAACATTTCAAATATTTTATGTATTTCAATTCGGACACATGTATGCACTTTGCTTTATGAACTCGTACACCCTTTTAACATGCTTGTTTTATTTATCAGATTTGTTAATTTTTTATTAAAAGGATTATATGGTTAAAATTGTGCATTTATATGCAGCGTGCGAACAGGACTTTTATTTTGGTGTGGTAACATGACGTCATAAGCCTGCTCTTGCTCTTGTTGTGATTCGGCTGAAGAAAGGTTTGTTTTATGAATTTGTTCTGTTTAAATCGATAGAAATCGCTGTTTGCGCTGCTGCTTTATCTAACTTTAATGAAGGATATTTTGTGCGCATTCACACAGTAAAAATGCGTCTCATTGAGCTTGAATCGGTGTATCATAAACACGAATTCGGTCTCTGTTAAACAGTGATGGAGAAACTGAGCTTTTCGAAACTCAATTTAATTTCATTCGAGTCAATAGAATCTAATGCTTTGCAAAATGATTCAGTGATTCGAAGCGCGTGGATCTCAAACAGTATAAACGAACGAGAACAACAAACACGTGTAATGATAACTTTAACTGCAAATGGGTTGTTGACTAATCAAATCTGTTCAAAACCGATGTAATGCATTTTTTGAGTCGTTAACAATGTGTTTTAACAGGTTTTAATTAAGGTGAATATGTTAGATAACATTTCAATGTATTATTTATTTATATTTATTTTTACTTTTTATGTCAGGCAATACAACCAAAACAGTAGTTTTATAGTAAGACCTGCCATGGAAAGTGTACCAACCCACACATGCTTGAAATTATCTTTAGTTCAAAATTGGTTTTTACCAGTATTTGAGAGATCCTTTTCACTCCTTTGGATGCTTCATTATCATCTTTGCAGTTAAACAGTTTGTGGGACAAAAGTTTTTCCAATGATCTCAACAGCTTTAAAGCTAATATTTATAAAAATGTGTTATATGAAAGGTTTCAAACCTAAAAAAGGACACCATTTTAAATAGTTTTCTTATCTGTTCATTTGTTAGGACAGTTGCAACACCTGACATTTTGAGGAAAACATAAAATATGTATTTAAATGTTATAAAAATGAATTAAAAAATAAAGCTATTTGTCATGAAGTTATCAAATTATTTTATAAGGAAATAATGCGCTTGGACGCACAAATGCACGTCATGTTATTGACCCTAATATTTCATGAAAGTGTAATCTTTTAAATTTAATCGATAAGTCATTATATAGAAAAAATAATCATAAATGTCTAAATATAAATTTAGTCATTTGCAGCGTTAGTTTTGAGTTTTCTTTTTTGTCTAATCAGTTAATTTTTAAGTCCATTAAAGGGATAATTCACCCAAAAATTAAAATTCTGTCATCATTTACTCACGTTCAGGTTGTTCCAAACCTGTATACATTTTAATTTTTCAGTTGAAAATAAAGGAAGATATGTTGAAGAAAGTTTGTAACCCCCATTAACTTCCATAGTGTTTTTTCCCTTCAATGGAAGTCAATGGTGGCCCAAAGCAGCCTGGTTAGAAACTTTCTCCAAAATTAGCAAAAAATCCTTTGCGTTCAGCAGTACATAGATATTTATACCAGTTTGGAAAAAACTGAGGGTGAGTAAATGATGACAGAACTTTTATTTTTGGGTGAACTCTCACTCCGACTGACTCTCTCTCAGTACTCACTGAACTAGAGCTGATTGAGACACACTCAGAGATTTAGTTTTGAGTGTTTGTTTTTTTTCTTCTGTTACTTATTCTCATCTTAAACACAGAAAAACTCCTGGTGAAGCGACTGAGATCCTCATGACACACTATTATCAACATGGCGTTCATTAAAGTGGAGAGTGAAGACATGAAGATTGAAGAAACATTCACCGTCACACATGAAGACTTTAGGATTGAAGGAACATTCAGCCTGAAACAGGAAGACACTGAGGAAGAAACAGGTTGGTTTCGGTTTCTGCTGAACATTTCAGAGCAGTGGCCACTAAGATCTACACAAGGTGGCGCCCGCACCTGACGACTTAATTCAGCAATTTTTCCTCTTCAGTATCCTACGCAGTTGGCGCAGTGGAGCGCTTCCATGTTTAAGTCTAAACGGCGAATCATTATTGGCCGGCTCCTGCATTAGCATCACACACATGCGTCGTGCTGATCATGTGAACAGAACCATTACTGAGCCGCCGTTCGGATATAGATCATGGTAGCGCTGCACTGTGTCAGACAGCGGAGAGGAAAAATAGTTGAATAACACAAAGTATTCTCGTCGCTTCATAACATTAAGGTTGAACCACTGCTGTCACTTTGACTATTTTAACAATGTCAGTGTCTTCTCTGGACATTGAATGTGGTATATAATGTTGCTTTCTATGGGAGATTAAAATAAAAAAACTTTGGATTTCATCAAAAATGTCTTAATATGTTTTCTGAAGATGAACGAAGGTCTTACTGGTTTGGAACGACATGAGGGTGAGTAATTAATTACAGAAATTAATTTTTTTTGGGTTAACTAACCCTTTAAGTTTTATTGACAACAGTAACATGCAAAAACCTAATTTTTATAGGGAAAATCATACATATTCTACTCTTTTTAAATGTACCATACTGAACTGACTGACGGCTTTACTTGCTTACTGTGTGATTCAGTCATAATTTGAAGAAAAGTTTTGTTTTTCATGAGACTGAAATTGGCAGTGCTATGCAGTTTTTGTGTGAATAAACATTAAAATAATAATGTTAACGTTACAGATGGCACCAAATGACCATGGGAGGTAAACCTTCTCTAGTGCAAATTTCTAAGTGCTCCTATTGTGCAATTTTGAAGGTTCCTAATTTTGTTTTGTAGTGTCCTACAACAGGTTGTAAGAAAATATCAATATACGTGAATGTTGCAATACTATAATAATTATCAAAAATACTGTATCAATATTTATTTGTTTGTTTGTTTACATCCAAAATTAATTTCAGTGACTTTGTGTCAGGTTTAAACCTGACTATTAGATGGCAGTGTTGTCTCAGAACGTAAACTCTGGCACTGAGAAGTGCAAAGGTGCATCGTTAGCATTAGCAAACCTAGCTCACAAGACTACCGCAGAGCTGAAGTGTGGGCTCATTTCGGCTTCCACTGTATTGAAACCACTAAGGAGATTGACAAGAGTCATGCTGTTTGCAAATTAAGCCAGGCTAAAATCCAATATTCAGGAAACGCATTGAATCTGAGAGCTCCCGACACCATCTGCGCTGCCGATGTGCTCTTCTGAAAGCTTTTATAACATTATATGTCTTTACTGTCACTTTTGATCAATTTAAATGGTTAGTTCACCCAAAAATGAAAATTGTCATTTATTTCTCACCCTCATGTCGTTCCACATCCATAAGACCTTTGTTCATCTTCATAACACAAATTAAGATATTTTTGATGAAATCCGGTGGCTCAGTGAGGCCTCTATTGCCAGCAAGATCATTTCCTTTTTCAGTGGCCAGAAAGGTACTAAAAACATATTTAAATCAGTTCATGTGAGTACAGTGGTTCAATATTAATATTATAAAGCAACGAGAAAAAATAAAGACTTTTCAACAATATCTAGTGATGGGCGATTTCAAAACACTGCTTCATGAAGCTTCAAAGATTTATGAACCTTTTGTTTTGAATCAGTGGTTCGGATCACATATCAAACTGCCAAAATCATGTGAACCATTGAAATTGCAAAACACTTACGACATAATGAAGCCTCGTTTACTGAAATTATGTGACTTTGGCACTCCGAACCACTGATGCAGTGTTTTGAAATCGGCCATCACTAGGTATTGTTGAAAAGTCTTTATTTATTTATTTTTTGGGTGCACAAAAAGTATTCTCGTTGCTCTATAACATTAAGGTATTCACTGTACTGTAGTAGCTTTCTGGACATGGAAAGTGTTAATTATCTTGCTTGCAATAGAGGCCTCACTGAGCCATCGTATTTCATCAAAAATATCTTAATTTGTGTTATGAAGATGAATGAAGGTCTTACATGTGTAGAACGACATGAGGGTGAGAAATAAATTACATAATTTTAATTTTTGGGTGAACTAACCCTTTAAGACATCCTTGCTGAATGGAAGTATTAATTGGTAACACTTTACAATAAGGTTCATTAGTTAACATGAACTAATAATGAACTCTTTCATTCATTAACATTAATGAAGATTAGTAAATACAGTAACAAATGTATTGCTCATGGTTAGTTCATGTTAATACATTAACTAATGTTTAACTAATGAACCTTATTGTAAAGTGTTATCTATCAGTTTCTTTCCAAAACAGACAAAAAAATTCTTACTGACCCCAAACTTTTGAACGGGAGTGTGTAATATTACAAAAGCTTTCTATTTCAGATAAATGCTGTTCTTTTGAACCTCTGTTCATCAAAGTGTACTGAAAAAAAAAAATTATACACAACTGTATTGAAGTGTAGATATATAGATTTATATTAACTGCCTCTTGTCTTACAGTTTGTTCTGGTGTGTGGCGTAAGAATTGCCTCAAGCAAGCGTCACCTGAGGTATGTCAGATTTCCTTTTGTAAATACTATTTCATTTGTTAATTTTACAGAATACTGTATTAGTCAAACATGTTGTATATTTCTAGGATAAACCTGATTTCAGCTCGGAAGCTGATAATGAATCAGATGAGGACATGCGTGAAGATAAGGATAATGTACTAGACAGTGACTCTGAATCAGATTTGGATACAAGTTCTGTGGTTGGCTCTAGTCTGTCCCAGGGTCCAACAAAAACAAAAACCACAGGTGAAACGACAGATGAAACAACAGATGAAGTAACAGAAGACAAAGCAGGTGTTAAAGGGATAAACTACTGTTACGTTTGTCAAAAACCTCAGTCTAAAATTGCCAGACATCTGGAGACACACAAGACAGAAGCAGAAGTGATGGAGGCTCTCAGTTATCCAAAACGTTCAGAAAAAAGAAGACTTCTACTGGAGAAGTTACGAAATCGTGGTAACTTTCAGCACAATTTAGGCGTTCTCAAAAATGGAACAGGGCGAATCAAACTAAAAAGAACCTCTAAGCAGTCTAAATTTATTCACTGTGTCTATTGCAAAGCGATGTTTTGCCGCAGTGAATTGTGGCGACACTCTCGCAGATGCCACTTCATGCCAGAACGGCCTTCTGGTGAATCTAAAAAGGCCAATGTCTTGGGCTTGGCCACAACTGCTCAGTCTGTGTTCTCTGAAAGCATCTCTCAAGGCATTTGGAAGCTTGTCGACCCAATCAGACAGGATGATTTAAGAACAGTTGTTCGCAATGACTTTGGCATTTTGCAGCTGGCACAAACTCTGTTCAAGAAGCATGGAGATGACACTACAAAACATGACTACATCCGTCAGAAGTTAAGGGAACTTGCACGGGTGCTGTTGGTTTTGCGTGGAGATTCTATATACACCATTGAAGATGCTGTCATGCCTGGAAATTTTCACAAAGTTGTCAAAGCTGTGAAAAAAGTGTCTGGTTTTGATGAAGAAAACAACTCCTACACAGCTCCAAGTCTTGCTCTAAAAATAGGCCATTCTCTGATGAAAATAGCCGACATAATTCACTGTAGGGCTTTGATGACGGAAAACGAGGACTTGATCAAATCAATCGAAGCTTTCAAGTCACTGTACTCCACAAAGTGGTGTGAGCTTGTGTCACACTCTGCCCTGAACACAATGAAGAAATTCAACAAACTATCGACCTTGCCTTTTACCCGGGATGTACAACTTCTTCACACTCACCTTGAAAGGGCTGCAAAGGCTGCCTTTGACAAATTGAAGAAAGAAGCATCTCCCCAAAGTTACTCTGACCTTGCAACAGCCACTCTTGCTCAGGTTATAGTTTTTAATCGAAGGCATGCAGAGGAGGTGTCCAAAATGTGCCTCAAGAACTTCTATGAAAGAGACAAAAGCCCACTCCATGTTGATGTGTCCTTGGGATTAACCAAGTTTGAAAAGAAGCTCTGTGAGCACTTCAGTCGGGTGGAAATCATGGACGAAAATGGACGAGAAGTTGCAGTTCTCCTAACACCAGACATGGAGGACTATCTGAATCTGTTACTCGTCAGAAGAGTGGAGTGTGGTGTGCAGGACACCAATATCTATCTCTTCGCTAGACCAGAATGTTCAAGTTACTACAGTGGTCAAGCCAGCTTGAGACTTCATGCAGAAAAGTGTGGAGCCAAAAACACTGAATATCTATGCACAACCCAACTTAGGAAACATATTGCAACCCTTTCACAAATTTTAAACCTCAAAGACAATGAGTTGGACCAGGTGTCTGACTTTCTGGGACATGATATATGTGTTCACCGCGATTCCTACAGACTGCCTGAGGCGACAGTTCGGCTCGCCAAAATCTCAAAACTACTTTTAGCAATGGACAAAGGTTGTCTTGGAAGCATTCAGGGAAAGTCACTCGATGAGATTCAAATTGAAGGTATTTTGGATATCTATTACAAAATGTGCTGTAGATGCTTTTCCCCAAAATTTTCGTAAAAGACTATTGCACTTAAATTTCTATTAATGTTATGATTTCAGATGAGATCCAGTTAACTGATACTGAAGATGACGAAGCTGATGATGAACCTGCTGGCACCAGTTCATTTTGCAGACAAATGTCAACGTCAACACAAGAAGCCTGCCAGAATGGAGGTAATTATAATGTATCAGGTTTTCTTTATGGTGCGTTCTCACCAGACGCGAATGAAGCGTTAAACGCAAGTGATTTATATGTTAAATCAATGCAAAGACATGAATAGACATCCAGCAGCGAGAATTGAGTGTTTCGGGCGAATCGCTCAAGTTGAAACTTAGCCAAAAATTCAGCCGCGTTAACCAATCAGGAGCTTGCTCCAGTAGTGATGTGATCACGACGTAGCGAGAAACAACAATGGAGGACAAAATCATCGTCGCTGTACATCTTCATACTTTTATAGAAACAGGAATAAAAAGGATCTTGCTTGGACGAAAGTGAGTGAGGAGGTCGGACAATCTGATAAATTGTAAAAAAAACGCTCTTTACTCAATTTGAGCTATATATATATACATATTGAGAACTACAAAGCTAGCTAAAGCTGGTAAATTGATCTTATTTGCTGTATTTTACAACTACTTTCCTGCTGACAAATTGTTTATTCAGAGGAAGTGTGCAGAAAGAAGTGGGAGAGTCTGGGACACTTAAAGGAGAAGGATAGCCCCTCTCGTGATGCAAATTCACATCTGTTGTGAAGTGAATTTCACGCGCGAATGAAGCGAGTAAACTCAAAAAGTTCAAGCCTCCAACTACGCGCGATTTATTCATACAAGTCATGTCTGGTGTGAACGCCCCATTAGAGCCTTTAAATAAGGCAGTGGTGTTCGGACCGAGAAGTGTGCTACGGTACTGTACTCCAGACTACCTGTAGTAGCTGTGATATGATTAGCAGGAATGTGAAAGCAACTCTGACTCAGGTCTGTGCTCATTTAGAAAGTAAAGTAACCTGCGCATGTTGTGTTATGACTTAACGTTTTTGATGTGTTCAAATTTGAGGTGTAACAAGTTCAAATTACTCAATTTTTGGGTTATTTAGGTATATAAAAGTATTTTTTTATGTAATGAAATTGATTTATCAAATGTAAAATAATATTGCATATAATCTTCACTGTAGAAATTAAATAAGGATTAATCATTTTTAAAGTTATACAAGAAATTTAGTCAAGAACAGTGAGTGATTTTGCCTTTTTATTTTGTCTATTGTTTGATTAACATTAAAAACGTAATATTAGGCTGCTGTCACTTTAAGACAATGCATGGATCAATATACTAATACACATGCATTGTCATTTTTGACTGTTTACGTTCACTTAAGACATAACGGTCTATGTTTGCTAGGATACTCGCCAAGATCGGCACGTTTTGTGTGTATGTGCAAAACTTGAAAGAGAACGCAGTATGTGTAAAATTCTTACAGCGTGCACTTGTGTTGTCTTTCACATCTTGCGCTTGAATCTTTAAAGCTGCGGTCCGTAACTTTTTTTTTTGGTTAAAAATTATCCAAAATCGATTTGAGCAAGTACATAACCAGCCAGTGTTCAAAACTAACTCCTCATCTTAGCTCGATTCACAATGGTAAGCTTGTAATAATGTTTTATAATAAGAGTGACCTGGTGGATATCCGCAGGAAATTCGAGCATGCAACAGTTTGTCTGTGCGTCATTACGTCTGTAAACAGAAAGGAAGGAGTCCCGTCCAGGCCGATTTTATCATCTGAGGATGCTGCTGGTAGATCATTTATAGCCTGTTCTCACAGCAGCTGAAATAATTAAACTTATAATTTTAATGGTGGATTGTAATCAGATCCAAATGACAATCATCAGTGACAACTGGAGATTCACCCGTAGTCAAAAGCAAAAAACTTCGGACTGTGGAGTGGATACAGAAATTGAAATCTACAGGTAACGCTAATATACACATAGTCATAGTAATGCTGATGTTGTTAACATTACCTATTTGAGAACAAAGTATAACCGTAATAATAATTTGCACGGTTTGACGTGATCCGAGCTAAGCGATCGTTAGATTTAATCATCATTGGCAGCACGATTTATTGTAGGCCTAATGCCTTTTTTCTCAGTTGGTCAGAACAAAAGTGGCAGAAATGTTACTTACTTGTTCAGACGATATTTTCCAGTGAAAATTCTTATATTGGTCATACTTTCAAGACGTAGAATCTGTGATTCTGAAGTTCAGTATCCACGCCGGTGCGGTGACTGACAGCAAGCATTAGATTCATCCGCGCTGACGAGCTGTGCCGACGCACAGCGCACGTACAGATAACTGTTCCACATATGACTGCAATCGCAGGTTTCAAACAAGAGATGGCGACAAAGAGGAAAAATCACGGACTGCAGCTTTAAATTGGCAAGAATTGAATAAGCTTAAACACAGATAGCAATGTGAGCTGTTTAGGTCTCATCTGCGCTTGTGCTCTATCAATAGACCCCTTAAAAGTTTGTAAACATTGCAACGTTTCCTGGTGGGCGGGGCTTAGCTGGAGGCAAAAAGAGACGCTGGACTCAACGTTGACAAGCGTAAGCTAGCATGTTTTAGGAGGGATTTATTAAACATAGATGCAGAAGAAGGTTCAGAACTGTCCGAATATGTACGGTCACTGACTCTGCGGGACCGTGACAGCTATTTTTGTAAATTAACTTAAGTTTTGGATATTTCCTAGACAACATATGAATTACTTTCGGGTGGTTCGGGGAATTTTGTCAAGGCTTATTGTCTAATGTAACCTAACGCTGGGCTAACTATGATTATGGCTTGCAATGTGGATTATTTTAAGAGACCATTCAAAGGATGGCACACACATCTATCGCTGTATGTTTGTTTAACATTTAAGCTAGCTAGTGCCCTCAAAGTTGGCGACTTTTCACCTATAAAACAGAAACTTGCTGATTTCTACTAGATAAAACCAACACACCATTACATATGCATCGATTATTTTACCTGATATGAAGTGTGCACTGCAAACACGAGCATTATTTATGATCGTCTCCGTCCAGTCTGTACGCCGTATTGCTTTCAACCACAATTATCTTTTTGATTTCTGTGAAGGAATGTCTGCCGGGATCTGGTAAAACTTTAGTTTTGAACCAAAAGTGCTGTTCCTTCTATTCTGGCAGCCAAAAACACAACAAGACGACATTTTAAAGTCAAAACCTCAAACTTTTAGCGCGCCTGCTATGAGTTCTTATTCATGTTTTGCCTCCAGCTAGAGCGGTGACGTCACAGTGACGCATGCGATTAAGGGGTCTATACTCTGGTGATGATGGTGTAAATGACTGGTCAATAGGAGAGCTGTATCCTCTAACATGACCAAAGTTAACAAAGAGTGACTTTTGTCCATTTTTTTTTTTTTTTTTTTTTTTTTTTTTTTATCATCGCTGTTGTAATGTTTTGGAAAGTCAGGATGTATATCCATTGACTCTGTTTTATTCATTGTTATTTTCAACAAACCATATTATAGGTGCGCTGTCAGATTTAACCCTTAAATGCATACCTCGGGTCTTTAGTGACCCGGGACGTCTTTCACTACCCTCCTCCTTGTTCGTTTTTTAAAGTTAGACATCAACCTTCTTGGTATTCCTCAATCAATTCATTATAAAGAATATAACAAGAAAAAAAATCATAAAATTATAAAAGAATGCCTATTTTTGTATTCATTTTTTGTAAAAATTGTATAGGGTCGCAAACGACCCGAGGTGTGTATGAGTGTACATATGTTTTCTGCACAACAATAATTGAATCTTAGATGATGGAATAAGTGCAATTCACATTTATTCCACAAGGTGGTAATGTCTGATACACAATGCTGAAGTGACGACTCATTCAGACAGAAAACGAAATAATAAGAAAAACATTAAATGGCTCAGCGATTTACTGCAGAGCAAGTACTGAACGCAATCAAATATGACTGTCACTGGATTGATCTGGTGAAGTTGTTAGCGATTGAAATATTGATTTTGAAGATGTTGAAAATTATATAGTTTTGAGAATACATTTGAGATCACGAATGGGCTCATATTCGTGAACTCAAACATAAAACTAGCCCATTATTTGCTGAATTTACTGGGAAATGAGCTCTGACGAGGACAGTGAGGATGAAATAAAATATCTGCTCAAATGGAGCCCTTTCAAGCTCCAAAAGGTAACAAAATATGCTTTATTTTATGCTGTAATTGTTACTCTAATATCAGAGGAGTTTTATATTATTGCGACAGGTAGAGATCCTTCCGTGTTAGATATAGATCCGGGTCGATAAAGACCCGAATATGTAAGAATGATTGGCGAAACAGTCATGCATTTAAGGGTTAAGATGAACCGAGAACCGTTACGCCTGTTTCATGCGTTAACCGTTTCTTAAAATATTAAACATTTCACAATGCAATACTCTCTTGTTTTTTTAGAGACTGAAAGTGTTGAACATCGTGGGACTACCAGTAGGAAGAAACGAATGTGGTCAAAAGCAGAAGTTGCTGCTGTGATTCGGCATTTTAAAGTCCACATAGCCAAAGGACATTTGGCCACAATATCAGAGTGTCTTAAGTGCAAATCTGCCGAAGAGCCTGTGCTACGAAACCGGTCAGCCCAAAACATCAGGGATTTTGTGAGAAACAGAGGTGTAGCAGCCAAAAGGAGTCGGTATGAAAGTACTGGTTGTACCAATAACTACTAAGCTGTCGATGTTCATAAAATGCAGCCATAAAATTTGAATTGCCGTTGGTTTATTTCCAGCCTAGTTAGAATTTCCTAGTTTATTATGACAGTTTTACAACTCTTGTTGTAAATATTTTTGTAAGACTGTTTAAGTAAATGTAAATGTTGCCTCCTTACTGTCTTCTGGGTTATATGCACATGTTCCAGATTTTCTGTATTCAATGTAGCTGCTTTCTCAATCTTTTTTTTTTTTTTTTTTTTTACTTGCCCTCAAGTTCTTCCAAAGATGAAAAATAACTGGTACAAATATTCTTTTGTTTTTTGTTCCCTTTGCAATTTGATTGTTAAAATGTTTTAAAGGAATTTATATTTAGAATGTATGATATACTTTTTGTTTTTTTATTATTTTCAAGAAGAATTGTATGTATCAGTTGTGTGTCTATTGTACTGCATCCAAATTGCCTGTAAGAAATCTTAAAGCTTGGTCTTGTATGGATTTTCAAATTCATACTTGCAAAGCTGTACCTTGTGTCATCTCCTCATTCAGACACTAAAGGCTTTACTTTTAGTCAAACATGGTAAAACCTCTCTACATGACTCCCAGTGTAATCAACAAAGATAGTGGCTGCTGACTAAAAAGAATGCGTCATGACTCTACTCTTGGTGATATTGATATGGGTCCATTCTCTTGCGTTGCTTCTCTTTTACTGTCTGTAAAAAATTTATAGGAACACAAGATGGGGATGATCTCAGTGCAGGAGGCCGCTTTCATTTGGTTTGGCAGTCCAGCGGTGGGTTATGTGGCTGGATATGTTTATGAGGGGTTGCACTATTACTTCTGTCAGTGATTCCAGCTGCTATCTCGGCAGCGAATGACCAGAAACCTTGTCAGCATGCTATAAAATAACCAAAGTCCCTTTCAGGGAAAGTCTGTTCACTCGGTGGCCATATTTACAACACTTCTGGGCAGTTATTTCGGGCATCCAAGGCCAATCTATTTGAATGGGGGAATCGTGTAATATCAAAAAAATGCTTGCTGAACTCACAATTAATTAACATATTTCAAATCAGCAACAAAATCTGACATAAACTGTCCCCATAAATGTTGTTTCTTATGCTCAAACAGTGTTAAAAAGCTTATTTTTCAGGCTACACGAGCCAATGCGCATGTGCAGTCCTAAGTGCTGAGCTTTTAACCAGCTACCGTGGCTCAATGACTTTATCAATCAGCGATTGGCTCTTTTACTTAGAAGGCAGGACGTATTCCGCCATATTGCGTGTTGCAGTTTCTCCCATTCATAACTAATAGGAGCGAATCGTCTTTCTATATCTATAGCGTTTGAAACAACCTAACAAAAAGGACTGAACCCAGCACATATATTACATATAAAACCCAAACAGTTTTAAGTGTATCATATAATAACCTTAAAGCTAAAAGCCTATTTTGAATTCATGGGTTACATCTGTGCATATACTTCTATAGATATAGTGTTTAATAATAAACTGGTTATTGCATCTTTTATCTAGAAACTGAACACCATTCACTCTTAATTCAAAATGTAAACCATTCAGTTTGGATTTTCCATTTTCAAGTTGAAAAATTAAAGTAAATAAAATGAATAATAAAACATGAATACATTTACTTACAGCAGATGATCTGTCAAAATGAACGCAAATAGCATTTCTCAATTTTTCTTGTGTTTGCCACTTTAAAATAAAAAATAAAAAAATCAGGAAAACACATTAATACAACATGAAGAAATAATTTTTTATTTGTATATAATTTATAAACAGGACATTTATTGAACTAGCAGATTTTAATCCATAAAATAAAAGCAATTTGAAAAAACATTTAGATGAAGACATTTAAATGAAATGACATTTAAATAAATGTAATTGCTGCTTTTACTTATACTGATTGTTGAAAAATAATATATATATATATATATATATATATATATATACAGTACAGTCCAAAAGTTTGGAACCACTAAGATTTTTAATGTTTTTAAAAGAAGTTTCGTCTGCTCACCAAGGCTACATTTATTTAATTAAAAATACAGTAAAAAACAGTAATATTGTGAAATATTATTACAATTTAAAATAACTGTGTACTATTTAAATATATTTGACAAAGTAATTTATTCCTGTGATGCAAAGCTGAATTTTCAGCATCGTTACTCCAGTCTTCAGTGTCACATGATCCTTCAGAAATCATTCTAATATGCTGATTTGCTGCTCAATAAACATTTATGATTATTTTCAATGTTGAAAACAGTTGTGTACTTTTTTTTTCAGGATTCCTTGATGAATAGAAAGTTCAAAAGAACAGCATTTATCTGAAATACAAAGCTTCTGTAGCATTATACACTACCGTTCAAAAGTTTGGGGTCAGTAAGAATTTTTATTTTTATTTTTTTGAAAAGAAATTAAAGAAATGAATACTTTTATTCAGCAAGGATGCATTAAATCAATCAAAAGTGGCAGTAAAGACATTTATAATGTTACAAAAGATTAGATTTCAGATAAACACTGTTCTTTTGAACTTTCTATTCATCAAATAATCCTGAAAAAAATATTGTACACAAATATTTTGTACAATTGTACACATTAAATGTTTCTTGAGCAGCAGATCAGCATATTAGAATGATTTCTGAAGGATCATGTGACACTGAAGACTGGAGTAACGATGCTGAAAATTCAGCTTTGCCATCACAGGAATAAATTACTTTGTGAAATATATTCAAATAGAAAACAGTTATTTTAAATTGTAATAATATTTCACAATATTACTGTTTTTTTTACTGTATTTTTAATTAAATAAATGTAGCCTTGGTGAGCAGACGAAACTTCTTTTAAAAACATTAAAAATCTTAGTGGTTCCAAACTTTTGGACTGTACTATATATATATAACACATTTCATACTTAATTTTAGACTCAAGAACTTTATTTGTTCACATTTTTAATTAGTAAAACAGTTTCAATTCTTGAGTTCATTCATGCCAATCTCGTACACTTGTTTTAAAACATTTGTCACTATTTAATTTTAATACAAGGATTATTTGTTAAAAATAGTTACTATATTTCTATGCACCTATGTGTTAATAACAGTAGCGTGTGAACGGGACTTTTATTTTGGTCTGGGTATGTGACGTCGTAAAGCTGCGCCGCGTTCCTGCTTCCTGTGGTGATTCGCCTGAAGGTTTGTTTTAAGGATTTAAGCAGTTTAAGTAGATAGAAGCAGTTCAGTGTTTTTTAGTCTTACAAGTGATGTGAAATTAGTTTATTTACCATTGAATGTAGCGTTATAATGCTTTATCCAAGCTTAATTAAGGACATGTTGTGTGAGTAAAACGGATCCACACACGAGTAACATGAAATGTGTATCTCATTTCGCGCCCTTTATCGTGAATAATTTTATCATAAACACGAATTCAGTCACTGACAAGAAGTGATGGAGAAAGTGTACACTGCTGAAAACAGTGCAAATGCAACGAGACCTTTACAACCAAACTGCCAACGTTTTAATGAAACCCTAATCATTTAATATTACTTCATTATAAAACAAATGTAGATCATGAATGCCTAAATATTAAGTTTCTGTAAAGTTTGTGTTCTCATTGATTTGCAGTGTTGGTTATGTATTTGATTTTTGCCATCTGATCAGGTTATGTAAGTCTATTGAAACTCACTCTGACAGACCAGTACTACTTGGGTAAAGTTGGTTTTATATTCGCACATTCGGACATCCGTATTCAATAGCCTTGTTAATCACACTACATTGGACATTCAGTGGACATTCACAAGTAAATATGCCATTAAAACAATACTTGCCTATTTTGATCAACTGTGAAAAATGTTGTAAGTTGACAATTGTTGGTTGTCAATATCATGTCGCTGCTTAAAATTCGCAAACATTAATTTATTGCACATTTATTGGAAAGTCTGAATTTATCAGAAGTCCGAATGTGCGAATATAAAACCAACTTTACCGAAGTACCAGTGCTGAACTACTGAACTAGAGCTGATTGAGATGCATCCAGAAAATTAGTTTGGATTTATTTTTCTCTCTGTTAATTATTATCTCTTCTTAAACAGAACAGAGTGTTCAAATACAGGAAAAATTCCTGGCTAAGCGACTGAGATCCACATGACAACACTATTATAAAGATGGCATTTATTAAAGAGGAGTTTGAAGACATAAAGATGACGTTTATTAAAGAGGAGAGTGAAGACTTAAAGATTGAAGAAACATTCAAAGTGAAACAAGAAGATACTGAGGAACAAACAGGTTGGTTTCATTCTCAAACTGAACTCAGTCATTTGATCCTTAAAATGTCCATCTGATAATAATCATGTTTCTTTCAGGAACCCAAGAACACTGACAGATACAAACATACAATCAGGATACAACAACATGAACAGGCAAACAGATCATGTAGATACATAGAAGACAATACCAAAGCAAGCATGTACCTCAAATTCAAAAGATACAATCAGTTAACAGAACATAATGTAAATAAATGAGTTTTGAGATTGGTTTTAAAGGTCTGGAGTGAGGAGACCGCGTGGAGACATTGTGGGAGTTAGGCTTAGGAGCTGAAATGCTGAATGTCCTACCACCAACAGTAGATGGTTTGAGCTTAGGTACTGCAAGCAAGTTCTCTGAACATAATCTCAAAATTAGCGGACATAAGTGTGTATTTATTCTGCGGGGTAAAAAAGTGCAAAATCTTGACAAGTATTTAAAACTGAATGCAGTTGGTAACAGGGCGCCAATTAGGCATGTGACGGTATCAAATTTTCATGTTGCGATCTGTTGCTGAAGCTTTTATCACGGTATACAGTATTATCACGTTATTGAAATAAGTTGGAGGAAAAAGTGTTGTCATAGTATAACAGGTTTAAGAACTCTTTTTGTTATAAAAAAAAAACTATGAATGTTTAAATACAATAATACAGTACACAAAAAATATATAAAGTGTAATTTTCAAACAGATTAAAGTGCAGAAGAATTAGACTGTAAAGAACAACAGGTAACACTTTACAATAAGGTCTCATTATTTAACGCATTAACTAAGATTGAGCATTTACATTTTACATTTATTCATTTGGCAGACGCTTTTATCCAAAGCGACTTACAAGTAAGGAATACAACAAGCGAGTTGTCATGACGAGGCAAATAGACACAAGAAGTGCTCACAATACACGTTTTGGGCAGTGCTCAGAGTATAAGCTACAATAGAGAGGGATTAGAGGAAGTGAAAGGATAGGAATAAGAAGGTTTTTTTTTTTTTTTTTTTTTTTTAAGATGAGGTTAAGTGTTCACGAAAGAGAAGAGTTTTCAGCTGTCTTTTGAATGTTGCCAGGGTATTCAGCATTCCGGATGAAGGCAGGAAGATCATTCCACCAGCAAGGAACAGTGAACGAGAATGTTCTGGAAAGTGATTTCGTGCCTCTCTGTGATGGTACCACAAGCCTTCGCTCCTTTAATGAGCGCAGGTTTCTGGTAGGAGTGTAGACTCGTAAGAGTGAGTGGAAGTAGGAGGGTGCTGAGCCTGTGGTAGATCTGTAAGCAAGCATCAACACCTTGAATTTGATGCGAGCAGCAAGTAGTAGCCAGTGAAGAGAGATAAAGAGAGGCGTGACGTGGGCTCTTTTGAGCTCGTTGAAGACGAGACATGCTGCTGCGTTCTGAATCATTTGTAGAGGCTTGATTGTGCATGATGGCAGTCCAACCAGAAGAGCATTGCAGTAATCAAGCCTAGAAATGACCAGGGCCTGGACCAGAAGTTGAGTTGCATGTTCTGTTAGAAAGGGCTTGATTTTCCTGATGTTGTATAGTGCATGACCGAGCTGTCTTTGCAAAGTGGTCTTTGAAGGTCAGTTGGTCATCAAGGATTACTCCTAAGATTTCTGGCCGAATTTGATGGGGTAATTGAGGATGTGTCAATGCTGGATGCTGAAATAGCTACATATGTTACAGAAAGTATTATTTTTTTGTTAACGTTAGTTAAGAAGTACAACTGATTATTGTTAGTTTTATCTCAGGTCCATTCAAAAAGTTCTTTTGATTTTAGTAAAGTTATTAAACAGTAACTACGAAATTAACATTAATTAAGAATAATGAATGCTTTATATGTATTTTTCATTGTCACTCTGGTAATAATGAACGGTTAACTAATAAAGCCATATTTCTCAGTTTTACTGAAAAATAACAAATAATCAGAACATTTCTAATCATTAGGGCATGTTGTAGTCCAGATTAAAATATAAAAATGTTTAAGTTTGAAAATAAGTAGCCTATTAATTATTTGGTGCTGTGATGAACAACATTGAGATTACAAAAAAAATAATGGCTGTTTGAAGCATTTTAAAAACTTCATTAGCACAGCTGCTTTGTTTGTGGGGTTTCCGGGGTAACCGCTGCATTTCTGCTGTTCCATCAGTGCCCTCTGATGTCAGAGAGTGAACGTGCACTTTCATTTAGCGCGTCTTCTTCACTCGTTCCACCATGTGCTTCTCATGCACGTTGGGCTTGTTTACATCTGAGCGTGTGTTCTTTTGATGCAGAATACAGCGGTGTTGTGCAATTTATATGGTTGATGTGGAAAGTATTCTTAAATTTATTACCAATTATAATTTTTTTATAATATATTATTATTTATAGTATTTTGAAATGCCCACGATAACAATATCGTGCATATTCATTATAGCGATATATCGCAATACCGAATGTCGGCACAAGTCTAGAGCCAATGCAGTTGCTGTAGGATGGGAGTGATTTTTTTTTTTTTTTTTTTGGTTAAATGTAAGGGCACGAGCAGCTAAGTTTAGAATTAGTTGCAGGCAGTTAGTGGATTTAGTGGGTAAGTCGTAAAAGAGTTACAATAGGCCAGAACTGATGTTATTAAAGCAGGAAATCAACTAGCTAGTCGCGACTGTTTCCCGAAACTATTATCATTCAGCTACGTTGGTGAATGATGTCATGCAGGTGGTAGAGTAATAACTTCTTTAAATCTGTTTGAGATCAAATTAATGCTAGATTTTTGCTATAAATTACGGACATTGCATCTGAGGAATAATTATCATTTTTCTCAGTTATTTTGCTTTATTTCCAGATTCAATCAAAGGCTCTGGCGTCATGGTCTAAATTTCCAAAGTTATGCTGATGATATACAAATTTATCTTTCTGCTCAGCCCAATTCTGTTTTCCCTTTAAGTACATTATAGAAATGTACTTTTTTTTCCACCTGGGTTATCATGGTAATTTCAGTTAGGACCTCATTTAGGACAAACGTTATTACAGAATGTCATTTCTTAAGTGCATAATCTTTTCTTAACCATGGATAGGATACGGGTATTACAGAAGCACCCTAACTCGACAAAAAATCTTAAAAGCTGTAGGACAACCCCACTAGTGTCCTAACTTCAAACCTGTAAAAATCACAGTACAAACGCCTTTTCGTGAAGCCGTTACATTTATTAATTATACAAGACAAAGAGCAGTGACATTTACTGGAGGAGAGACTTTTGAAAGACCCAGAGGTGTGCTGCAATTTAAAGGTCCTCCAAGCGATGTCACGCGTTTTTAGGCCAAAACATTTTTTGTCACATACAGCTAACGTCAACTCACTATCCGCTAGCTGCCTGTCCCCTGAACACACTGTAAAAAAATGTCTTTACAGAACTGTTATCATCAACTTCCTCAGAGTTTGACTGTTTTGCTATTACTGGGGACATTAACATCCACATAGAAAATGCCGAATCCAATATGGCAAAAGAAATCCTAACAGTTTTGAATACTTTTGATCTGACTCAGCATGTACATGGACCCACACTCAATCGTGGACATAAACTAGATTTAATTATTAGTAAGAGTCTAAACATTTCATCCATTGTCATTAAGGATGTAGCACTATCTGATAATTTCTGTATTTTCTTTGATATATTGATCACTCCGACTGTTGAAGCTAGATCTATCTCGGTCAAAAAGCGATGCTTAAATGAGAATACTAGTGTACTGTTTATGAAGGCTATCTTTAACACCAAGCATATCTGCAGACTCGGTTGATTTTCTCCTTGATTCTTTTAACTCAAAAGTTCAGAATGTTATTGATAACGTTGCTCCTGTGAAAGTCAGGAAGAAGAATGGCAGACAAAAAGCACCGTGGAGAAACTCAACAGCAGTGCAAAATATGCAGACAATGCAGAAAAGCTGAGCGCATGTGGCGAAAGACAAAACTTGAAATCCACTATAACATCTATAAAAATAACCTTCATGTTTTCAATTTGGAACTAGGCAAAGCTAGACAGACCTTCTTCTCAAATATTATAAACAGAAACTTAAACAACCCCCCCAAGTCAGATTCCCAGTGAAATGCTCTCAGACAGCAAATGCTGTGAGTTTGCTTCCTCCTTCTCTGAGAAAATTAATAATATCAGAAAGGCGATCAGCACATCCTTGATTGAGCTGCACTGGGGTAAAACAGATCAGATCACAACCTCAGAAAGTAACTATTATGTCTGTTTTCGAAGCAATTGATGGTAAAGTTTTGGAAGAAACAGTACAGCACCTTAAAACATCAACCTGCGCCCTTGACACACTTCCCACATCTTTTTTCAAAAGCGTGTTTAACTGTTTAGAAGCAGATCTCCTAGAAGTGGTAATATGCCTCACTTCTCTCTGGGACTTTTCCAAAATCCCTGAAAACTGCAGTTGTTAAGCCCCTCATGAAAAAAAGCAATCTGGATAACACCATATTGAGCAACTACAGACCAATCTCAAATCTTCCTTTCATAGGCAAGGTCATTGAAAAAGTTGTTTTCAATCAGCTGAACAAGTTCTTAAGCTTGAATGGATATTTGACAACTTTCAATCTGGTTTCTGACCACATCACAGCACAGAGACAGCGCTCATAAAGATAATAAATGATATTTGCCTAAACACAGATTCAGGTAAATTATCAGTGCTGGTTCTACTCAACCTCAGTGCTGCATTTGACACTGTTGATCACAACATACTTCTTGACAGGCTGGAAAACTGGGTTGGGCTTTCTGGGATGGTCCTTAAATGGTTCTGGTCATACTTAGAAGGGAGAGGTTATTATGTGAGTATCGGTGACCATAAGTCTGAGTGGTCATCCATGACATGCGGAGTCCCTCAAGGTTCAATACTTGCACCCCTCCTGTTCAACCTATATATGCTGCCACTGTGCCAAATAATGAGAAAGAACCAAATTGCATATCACAGCTATGCAGATGACACCCATGCTGCGGCTGGCGTAACGTCTAAAAGCAGACTCTCCTTGATTTTAGTGAACCTATGGTATTTCTAAATGACTTCATCCTGATGATCTGAGTGATCTGTTAGGTTTATATTCTATGAGCATATCTGCAATGTATTGAGGTCCTAGGCCATTGAGTGATTTATAGACAAGTAACAGTACTTTAAAATCAATTCTAAATGCAACTGGAAGCCAGTGCAAGGACCTGAGGACTGGTGTGATGTGTTCATGTTTTCGGGTTCTGCTCAGAATCCTGGCAGCAGCGTTCTGTACGAGCTGCAGCTGTCTTATGGTCTTTTTGGGAAGACCAGTGAGGAGCCCATTACAATAATCCACCCGGCTGGTGATGAAAGCATGAACAAGTTTCTCTAAGTCTTGACTGGAGACAAAGCATCTAATTCTTGCAATATTTTTGAGATGATAATATGCTGATTTAGTTATTGTCTTTACATGGCTACTGAAACTCAGGTCTGACTCCAAAATCACACCAAGATTCCTGACTTGATTTTTAAGTTGTTTGACCCCTAGAGTGAAGGTACATGTTCACTTTGAGAACTTCACCTTTGTTTCCAAACGCAATGATTTCAGTTTTGTCTTTGTTTAACTGAAGGAAGTTTAGGCACATCCAATTTTTAATTTCATCAATGCATTGGCACAAGGAGTCAATGGGGCTGTAGTCGTTAGGTGATAGGGCTAGGTAAATCTGGGTGTCATCTGCATAGCTGTGATACGCAATTTGGTTCTTTCTCATTATTTGGCTCAGTGGCAGCATATATAGGTTGAACAGGAGGGGTGCAAGAATTGAACCATGAGGGACATGTCATGGATGTCCACTCAGACTTCTGGTCACCGATATTCACATAATAACCTCTCCCTTCTAAGTATGACCTGGACCATTTAAGGACCATCCCAGAAAGCCCAACCCAGTTTTCCAGCCTGTCAAGAAGAATGTTGTGATCGACAGTGTCAAACGCAGCACTGAGGTCGAGTAGAACCAGCACTGATAATTTACCTGTATCTGTGTTAAGGCGAATATCATTTATTATCTTTATGAGTGCTGTCTCTATGCTGTGATGCGGTCGGAAACCAGATTGATACCAGGCTGCTGATAGTCTCCAGGCCCAGTATTTGTATGAATATCCTCACACATCAAAGGTATGATGTAGAGTAAATCTACAAATCTCTTCTATCAGGGATTCATTATGTCTACAATTACGATCCATTACGAACACATCTTTTTGACCTTAAAGGTGCAGTAAGCAATTTCTGAGAAACACTGTTGATATTTGACATGAACCCCAAAAAACACACCCCTACCTTCAATACTCCACCCCCAAACATGCAATGCAAGAGTGGATGTCTCTATCATAGCTTGAAGCAAAGCAAAATAATGCTTCGCCAAAAATAAAATTGAAGATGACAAACGAACATTGACAAGAAAGAACAAAAAAAAAACATACAGTACACAAGAGTATATACAAGCTAGAGTTGGTTGTTAGTTCTTTTTCCAGTGATAAAGAGCTCTTCTGAGCTTTTTTCTTTTGTAATGTCTCTCAGCCATCTCTCTTTCTACAGTCTTTCATCAAATCTTCCTCTTGCTCACTCTCTCCGTCCTCCATCATTAGTGGACACACCCCCTACTGCTGAATTGTTACAAGTTTGTTGTGCTATTTAGTCCAATCTACTTTCAAGCAGCACTTTTCAGAAATCGCTTACTGCACCTTCATTTATTTTTATTTTTTTTTTTTTTTTTACATAAACTGTAGCTTTCCTGTAGCTCAGTGGTTAGAGCATGACACTAGCAATGCCAAGGTCAGGGGTTCGATCCCAGGGATTGCACACACTCAGATACAAATGTATTTGGATAAAAGCGTCTGCCAAAATGCATAAATGTAAGAGAGATTGTTCTGTAGTTTTCAACTGCTGAAGGACTGAGGATTGTCCTGCTTAAATGTGGTGGGAAATTTGCCAGTAGTACAGTGGTGTGGTGATGTGGTGATGATGAGTCAGAGCAGGTAGCAATGTTGGTAAGATCTTCTGTGGAAGGTGGGATGGGATTGGGACTAAGGGACATGTATTATGGCTGCCAACCTAATGGGTCAAATGTTGGACAAATATGCTCAGGTATTTCGAAAGATGTTGTTATGGACAGGACATTGATATGGGGCCCTATGCACTCTGTCCCCTTTTCCCCTGGTGCAAAGCCTCTGGGTATAGGAACTACTTGTTGGTTTTGATGTCTTGCATGTCTAAATGTTTTGTGTGTTGCTTTGAACCTTTAATCTGGAATTAATTTACATTTGTCTCTTTTTGCCTTAGACCTGATGAAGCTGAAAAAGGAGAGTGAAGTACTGAATGAAATGGAAGAGATTGATCAATATAAGAATCATCATGATTTCATAACCGAGGAAGAAACTTTTATTTGCTCCCAGATTGAAAAGACTTCATCACAAAAAAGTGCTCAAAAGATGGGAAGTAGAAGTTATTTCACCTGCCAACAGTGTGGAAAATGTTTCTCTCATAAAGTAAGCCTTAACAGACACATGAGAGTTCACACTGGAGAGAAGCCTTACACCTGCCCAACAGAGTGAAACGAGTTTCGATCAACATGAAAAGCTTAAAGTCCACATGAAAATTCACACAGAGAAGCGTCGCACCTGCCAACAGTGTGGAAAAACTTTTGCTCAAAGAGTAAGCCTTAACAGACACATGAGAGTTCACACTGGAGAGAGGCCTTACACCTGCCAACAGTGTGGAAAGAGTTTCACTCAAATTGGAAACCTTAGAGTCCATCTTAAAGTTCACACTGGAGAGAAACCTTACAGCTGCCAACAGTGTGGAAAAAGTTTCAACCGAAAAGGAAACCTTAATGACCATCTGAGAATTCACTCTGAAGAAAGCCTTTTCAGCTGCCAAGAATGTGGAATAAGTTTCACTCAAAAAGAAAGCTTTAACAGACACATTAGAATCCACACTAGAGAGAAGCCTTACACCTGCAAACAGTGTGGAAAGAGTTTTGATCAACATGAAAACTTTAAAATCCACATGAGAATTCACACTAAAAAGAAACCATACACATGTACTCAGTGTGGAAAGAGTTTCACTCAAAAAGGACACTTAAAATACCACATGAGAATTCACACTGGGGAGCAACCCTACACATGTCCTCAGTGTGGAAAGGGTTTCAATCAAAAACGACACTTTGTGGACCACATAAGAGTTCACACTGGAGAGAAGCCTTTCACCTTGCCAACAAGTGTGGAAAAAGTTTCAACCGAAAAGGAATCCTTAACAGACACATGAGAGTTCACACTAGAGAGAAGCCATTTACATGTGGTCACTGTGGGAAAAGTTTTGGGTATAAAATAACCCTTAAGTACCACATGAGTATTCACGTATGAGAGAACAGTTTGTATATTGCCATCAGTGTGGAATGAGTTTTACTGTTCTGCAACTAAATTAATTGGGCCAATTAAATTCACCCAATTATAGTTCACCCACCCTTGTGTTGCTCCAAACCTGTACAAGTTTCTTCTGTTGAACACAAAAGCAACTGTTTGGTTATCAACATTCTTTAAATATTCTAAAATATCTTCTGTGTTCAACAGAAGAAAGAAAACCTTACAGGTTTGGAACAGCTTGAGGGCAAGTGATTTTTGGGTGAATATCCCTTTAAAAGGAGAAGAGTAAAGATGCCAGAATCAAGAATTATGTTCACTTCATATTATTGATTAGTCTAATGAACAATTAACTAGTTTCTCAAAAGAGGTCTAAATCTGTATCAAATAAAACACAAAAGATGCATAGTGCAAAATAAACAATACAACAGAAATGTCTGGGTCATGATATGCTGGATGTGATCTGATGTGTAATCCGTGATGGGTGTGTGTGTGTGTGTACTAACCATGGTTGGCTTGATAATCATGGTTCTATAATAAAAAATAAAGCTTAATTAGTCTCTGATAGCATCCATATAGCGTAAAGCGCTGAGTCCTTATCACTTCACATGTCTAAACCTGAAAGCCACAAATGTGTAATATATACAAAATATTGCTGATATTCTTGTTCAACCAAAGAAATATCTCAAATGCATCTAATAACATATCTGATAACAATATTAGAATGAATAATGAAAGATGAAACACTTTTCAGTTGACGTATGCAGTGAAATTCAACATACAATCCCAATGAACTCCAAAGCAATCATCAGCGGTTGCCCATCCAATCTGCTAAAACTAGCTATCAACTCACAATCAGCACATTTCTATGACCAAGTCCACCTTGATTCTTGACAATGATGGACACCGCATGTCTACTTTCTTCTTTCCTCCACTGCTATATCGAATCTCATGTGAGCGTCTCTGAACCCACAAGCTTAAGATTAAACCATGCCTGCTCTGCAGGCGGGACAATCAAACGGAATGCTGTACAATTATTATAATGAAATTAATTCAAATTGAGCAATGCTTTTTACAAACCTTTAGGAATCATGTAATAATTAATTTGACCAATTCTGTCCTTGTTTTTTTTTCAGGGGAGGGTCTGTGGGTGGGTAAATGCATGGGCTTTTTCAGTTCTTTCAATCTAATGGATGAAATAAGTTTGCGCAATTTAAATATGAAGCAAACAAATGAGATAAGGGGAGCAGCAGCTATCGTTTCTGCTCTGATAACTGCAAACCCACACCAAATGCTTCCAGATGCATGTTTGAAGTCTGGACCAAGTGTGCTGAGCAAGTCTTGAAAAGTGAAGCCAAAACAGTTAGTTCACCCCCAAGTGGCTGGTCCCAGTATAGATTATAAACCCCACCCTCTCCATGTAATCTTATGGGATGTGAGACGACCTAAACAATCAAATTGCATTATTTACATCAATGTACATATTGGTTTAGAAATCAATGGTTTAGTAATTATCTTGATATTCATCCAAATCAGAAGCTGTTTGTATTTCCATCTCACTCGCCCAAGTTCAGACATATTTTATGCAAATATCCTCCATACATTTTGAAAATTACATGTCATTACAGACTATTTTACTTACAGCCATTTCAACTGTGTGCAGATCTCTACTGCTCTGTCCATAACTAGATTCTTTATTGCTTTTTGGCAAACATACTCCCCTTCCAGTGACCTCAGATAGAATGTTCAAGATTAAAAAAACAAGTAACTCAAGATTGATGTAATAAGCTACATAGCTTGTTGCTGATGTGTAGTCATAGCCAATAATTTAACTGGATGCATGAGAATCTACATTACAATAAAATATTCCTTCCTTGATGACTGCACAAGAATTAGCACAGACTCTGTGGCCTCGTTCAGACTGTCAGTCCAAATCCAAATTTTTGTGCATATCTGATTGAAATCCAATCAGATTTAGCAAGTCTGAACGGCCAAAAATCACATGAAATTGCAAACCCCTCCATGTTGCGGTTGTTGTTGTTGTTTTTGGCATATACTTAAAAACGCAACGTCATTGCCATAGAAACCAATTCAGATATTCAGAAAAACGGAAAAGCGCCATGGATACACAAATCGGCTCTGAACACTTGCGATACACTGTATGGATATTAAATATTTAGATCAGTCTTTTGGCAGATTCTGACATCCAGAACCCCTTCTCCCCCGGCATGTAGAAAATATCAACAAAAATATACTTTATCTTTTCTGAAATTTCAATTTTCCCAAAACTACAAATTCACATTGTAAACTTTTTCTCTTTTTACGTGTCACATTTAAACGCACTACATTTAAACAATGTTTTATTAAATTAATTACTTTATATTTAGATAAAGTAACACTTCACTAAACAGAAAAACAGGCTCTTTTATGTGTAATGTCATTCGCTTCATTTATTGTCTAAAGTGACAAAACACACATATTTTAATTAAAGTGACGTGGCATGTAGCCAAGCAGTTAAGCAAAACAATCAAAAAATCTCTTTACAATTTAGTGTCTCCCCTATTTTAAAACCCACCAGCCGCCACTGCTTGCGATACCAGTAAATCAGTGTCATCATTGAAGTTCTGTGACAGACCTAAAAGCTCTAGGAAATGGCCATAATCCAACTAAATTTTTCAGTTCACCTCAATTGAACACAGAATTGATTTTAGCCGTCTCACAGAAAGTGTCACATTGGCTGCAGTGATTCATTAATGTGTCAGTTTACCTTGTCCATTACATGGTACTTTGGACACAGATGATTAAACTTTAATTAAGTACCAGTAATCTCCCCTATAGTCACAATTTCAGAATGAGGTGTCTCAACACAACTGCCACAATCCTTCAACGCTTTCACCTTCAAGAGAGACATGCCTTTCCAATAAACTGCCTCACATACACATTTAGAAACAGATACCATTTTCCAATTTGGAGATGCCCATCACCCCACAACGTTAATGCCATGATAGAGGTCTTGAAACCAATGGAGCAGGTCTTCCTTTGGCTGCAAGTCACAGACTCCTTCTCAAATAAAAGACAGACCACCATCACCTGCACAGTCACAAAAACACCACCATTTACAACACATTACATTTTTGCATACACTAAAGCTTAAAGATCACAAATCTCAGAACAAATAGTTGAGTCACTCACCTGTCTTTCTCCACACATTCAAAGAGATTCTGGCTTTGTATGTCAAAACACCACACGATTGTTTCACCCAGCCTCCTGCAGTTATGTGCAGAGGTATTTCATTTATAGATAGATAATTTCATGTGGGACTTTATTGGCCTCCAACTCCATGACTCTGTGAAAGTAATCAGACACAGTGTGTGTAAATGCTTTGCTGTATACATACTGTATATCCTACTGTAGTCCAGGTTTATAGAGTAATTTACTGTAAAACACATTATGTATAGTACAGTAATGACTGTATTGTATAACCTTACTTGGACGTATTGGCAACGGAGTCCTTTGATGCGCTCACCGTCCCTTTCAAAAGGAACTTTGTATAGTTGTTTCATTCAGACTGTGTTTAGCCCAGAAATGGATGTTATACTGATTGCTGCAATATTCCCAAAGATAAGGTTGTCCTCTACAACTCTGTACTGAATGTTTTATTTCATTATCAGCAATCACCATGTTGACAATAGCCAGTTCCTGTTCTTCATTTAGGACCTTACTTCGATTGAAAGAACCTCAACCCCTGAGTGTGATGTTTTCTAGATGAGAGTCAGAGTCAGTTGTGATTTATGTATCTGCATAAATTATATCAGCTGTTTCTCAGTAGAAATGGAATAAAATAATGGGGATATATTTGTTTCAATTCACAATATGAACAGCTGTTCACTTTGACTTTAGCCTATATGTTAGGTATAGAACGTGATGTTATCTGTTCTGACATACAGTGTGAAAGCATTTGTAAATTTGGCAGTAAAAATCAATTGTTTTGGTCTTGATTGAGCTTGTGTATAAAAGAAGTTCAAGCATTTTAAATTTGTGTTAACTGTATGCATTTTGTGTCAAAGGAACAAGAAATGTGTTAATTGTATAGTCTACACAGACAGATGTTGTGCTAACTGTGTTTAGAGTTTAGAAAAATTTAAAAATCATCATAGCGATTGTAAAAATAATTGTAAACAGAACTTCATCAGATTATGGAAATTAATAATGTCAACAACAGAAAACCAACAATTCACAATTCAATGTTGTTAAGTCCAAAGTCTGTTTGAAATTATTACACAAAAGGGTTATTTTTCTGTCTGTAAGGATTATTTAGTTAACGTGACCATAATTACAGGCAAAATATAATTTATTTCAAGTTTCTGTGATTCCCAATCTGAATAAATCCAGATTCAGTAATAATGAACAGTCATTCTTTGTGTGACATGAATCAGTGTGTTCCGGGTCTGATTTGAAGCTTTTACTGCAAGCCTGTTTAACAGCCTGAATGTCATTTGTGCTTCTGCACGTGTCAAAAACACTTTCATTATTGATTAACCACTATATAGTTTATGGTGGTTTTACACACCGTGACGGCACCTTTTATGAACAAAAACAAATAAAAATTATACGGAAGTGCGGCCACAGCTTCCTTTTCAAGTGAAATTAGCTCTCATCAACTACTAAAATCTTTTCTCATTTCAGTAATGTGTAAGAATGAATTTCATTAAGGTTGATGTTTTCAATAGTGTTTCTAAGAGGCTTTTCAATAATTATGGCCTATATGGCCTTCCTTACGATTGTACATTAGGATACTTTAATATAAAGCTTACCAGAATTCAGTTAGCAATACTAGTAGATAAATAATATGTAGTGGAAACCACATATGTCCTGTGAAGCAAAGGGTACAGATGTGTCGTAACAGCCTACTAGAGATAGTTCACCCAAAAAAAGACAATTCTGTCATAATTTACCCACTTTAAATTCACGCTGCCCGTCAGTGTCGGTGGCAAACTAAGAGTAAAATATAAATAGGAAATAGATGTGCACAAACAAACAATAGTATTACATACAGTGTACTTTTAGACAGACTGCTCTGCATATGAACCAGAACAGAGAACGTTTACAGAATCACTCTATAAAAACACAATTTTTTCCAATCTTTATCAAGATAAATTGTTACCATACGTCATAATAAACTTACTGCACCATTCCACCAAATGATACATGAACACATTTATTTACATTACTAATTCTGACAACAACAACTCAAGATGGAAAATTGCTAAATTATTAATTTCGTAAATATCTTAAGTATTTTCCTTGGCACTTTTTCCTTTAATCTGCTTGTGTTTTTAAAAGACTTTGTTTTCTTTATATTTTCTTTTCTGTGTTCTGTAAAGTTGTACAACATTGTGTGTTTTAAAATTTGATGTACAAATAAACTGAAATTGAATTGTAGTATAAACTGCTTTGGATTAAAGCATCTGCCAAATGTGTAAATGTGAACTCAATTGCACTCTGACAGAACCTGAGTAAAGTAATAATTAACAAAGTTAAAAACAATAGTCAAAAAGTCAATGTCAAGATTAAAACATAAGTTTGGTGCAAACAACAGAGTATAAAAGACTGAGTTGATTTCCTCTTCAGATACTGATATGTCATTAAACCTCTGATGTCTAGAAGCCCAGAGCTGAAAACAAGAAGCCCACAGCTGACTACATGTTTAAAGTGTGATTATTGTATTTTAAACTTTAATGATGAAATTTTATTTGCCTTTACATTTTTGTTAATTATAAAAAGAAAAGTAAACATTTAAAAGAAATGTAACTGATTACAAAAACTACCGAAGCTTTGATTTATAGTGTTTTAAGACTTTGAATAAAAACACCACAGAGAAGTCTTCTGACCAAATTGTAAGCAATATAATTGAGGCCAGACTCAACTTTACCTAACCTGAGAATAATAAATAATAACGGTAAGGTTTTAAGATCAAAACACACACTGTGAAACAACAACTCATATTATGGTACCATAAAACAATTTATTGTGAACTTTATCATAAGTGAACAAATCGTTTCCCAAAATCTAGGGCATTCTTGTATGGGAAAAGTTGTAAATCAGGTTAATAATTACATTTAATGTTTTTATATTCTATTTTTTTATACTAAACAGTGAAGTCCACTACATGGAGAAAAATCCTGGAATATTTTCCTCAAAAACCTCCATTTCCCTTTCAAGGGAATGAGACGTCGCGTCAAACACTTTGGGAACGCGTCGTGAAGCACATATGAAATCAGTCCAATGAGGTGACGGAATGTCATAGGCGGGTGGCGTCACTGACCAGGAACTATTATCCCTACCCGAAAACCCGTTCATTCAGCTTCTGTGCCTTCAGCAAGTGCTACATGTGAAATCGTTTGTCCTATTTATTGTTGTCTGTCTACCAACACTATATTATTATGGCGAGCGAACAGCATTTCAGAAAGTGTGTTCATCCCTGCCTTTGTTTCATTACAGGGGGGAAATACACACCAGATGTGTGTTGTTTGTTTGGGAGTGCAGCATGCCCAGGCAGCTCTCAAGGGAGCTGCTTGTGAGCATTGTGATCTTCCCATGAGAACGCTGCTCCTGCCGAGCCCTCTTTGAGGAGGGCGGCTCGGCTCGTGTTCCTCGCGGCTCGGGTCCCGCTTCTGACAAGGCAGACCGGCACCTGATGTCGTGGGGTTCGCAGATGGATCTAACAGAGGGGTTAGAGACGGGCACTGCCCTATCTCAGACCTCACCTGTTGGATCCAATGTTTCTATTCGGAGTCAGGAAGCACGCGCTGCGGTTTCTTCTGCTCCGGTTGAGGCAGCTGTACTGAGGACATCCAGTTCTGAGAAGTTGGCTGTTGTTAGTGTGGCAACAGGTGAAACTGAAGACTCGCCACTTCAGTCTCCTGCTAGTGAAGAGCTTGTGGAGGTGTTGACTCGTGCTGTGGCCAAGTTGAATGGCCAGCCGAGAAACAAGAGCTGCAAGTCAAGAGCAAATTAGATGAAAGATATTTACCATCTAGATCAGCTCAACCTCCACATTGCGGCTTACCGTTTTTTCCCGACCTCCACACCGAGGTGTCAAGGTCGTGGAAGAAGCCTGTCTCATACCGTATATATACACACCTCAAACATCTACATACAGCAGTGTGTTAGGTATGAGAAGGCACGGTTATGGAGCAATGCCAAGGGCAGAAGAGACGCTTGTGAGCCATCTCTCCCCTCAGTCTGTATCGTCCCTTAAAGCCCCGACTCTGCCCACCAAATCACTTAAAGCTACATACGCACTGGTGAGCAAAGAGTACACGGCTGCAGGTCAGGCTGCGGCATGTCTGCATACTATGTCCATTTTGCAGGCATACCAAGCCGATCTGCTAAGAGACCTGGAGGAAAGTGAAGAAGTGGGGGCGGATGTCATCCAGGAGCTGCGTCAGTCAGCTGATTTAGCTCTCCGTGCCACCAAGGAGATGGCCAATTCTATCGGCCGGTCTATGGCAGCCCTAGTGGCCATGGAGAGGCACTTATGGTTGAATCTCACAGAGATAAAAGATAGAGATTCCTCCTGGATGCTCCGCTTAACCCTTCTGGCCTCTTCGGTGACTATCTCTACTGTCACCGAGAGATTTCTTGAATCAAAGAAACAAGCTGCAGCTCTACAGCAGTTCCTTTTCCGCCGAACCCAGGTCTCTGCAGCTGCTGGGCAGGAGCAGCCGAAGCAGAGTACGAGGTCCGCACACAGACAACACCAGAAGCAGAGCGTTGCTACCCGTACTCTCCCTCCGAGGAGCTGGGAGACGGGGCAACACTCACAGGTGAAGTCCTCGAAGGGCAAGACGGATCTGAGGACCGTCATTGCTGCTAAAAGAGCTTCGTCAAAGAATCCTGACGCCAGAGGTATCAGGATCCTGAGGGTGGTCCCCTCTGAAGCCAAACAGCCTTCACCTCATTATACAGTGCCCGTCTGCCTTTTGGTGCCCTCAGGGGGGCGCAGCAGTTCCCTTGGGTGACTCGCGCTTTCTGAGGCAGCCAAGCCAATTGTTCCCTGCCGGTGCGCTGCTTCAGGGCACTGTGCTGGCTGCCCAAAATACCCCAGAGGCTGGTTCCCTTAGTAGAATTTATGACAGAATGGAAATGTCTGTCAAACATATCACAGTGGGTCCTGCACACAATAGAAAAAGGGTATGCTGTTCAATTTAGAACATGGCCACCCCGATTCAATGGGGTTCTGCCCAAAGTGGTGGGCCCCGAGCAGGCTCTGGTGTTGGCACAAGAAGTAGAGATTCTGCTGCGAATGGAGGCTCTAGAAAGGGTCACTCCTCCCAGCAGGTGGTCAGGATTTTACAGCCGGTACTTCATTGCTCCAAAAAAAGATGGGGGGTTGTGTCCGATTTTAGATCTACGTCAGCTAATTCGAACGGTAGCAAAGCTCAAGTTCAAGATGCTCACAATCAAACACATCGTGTCACAAATCAGGTCCGAGGACTGGTTTGTCACGATAGATCTAAAAGACGCATACTTCCATGAATCTATCCTCCCACAACACAGGAAGTTCCTGAGGTTTGCTTTTGGGGGCGAAACATACCAATATCGGGTTCTTCCCTTCGGCCTAGCACTGTCACCCTGCACCTTCACTAAATGTGTAGATGCAGCTCTGACGAATTGTGAATGCAGGGCATCCGCATCTTAAACTACATCACAGACTGGTCGATTCTGGCTTAATCAGAGCAGATGGCGGTTCAACATTGAGATGTTGTTCTCGCCCATATGAAAAAGTTGGGGTTGAGGCTAGACTTGAAGAAAAGTGTGCTTTCTCCTGCTCAGAGAACCACTTATCTAGGAGTGGTACAACACAGTGGTGGTCTTGTACATAAATCATCAGGGGGTATAAGTGTAATTGAAGTATAAGTGCGAGACATCACTTCTGCTGTCAGAGCGCAATCAGACCTCACTAACCGAATGCTGAACGCAGTTGGACATAGTGGTGTTTTAAAGGTAAAAAATGATATAAATACTGTTCGGTTTCTTGCACAAAGTGATCTTTTCGTGTCTTAGGACATCAATGTGTTGTCACGAGCCACAGGGTTTAATTTGGATTTTTCTATGCAAGTTTTATGTACTCTTATAGACAAAGTTTCCAATTACATGCATTATAAGACTGACAGACGGCAACGGGTGGAGTTACAAATTTTATATATACTAAATATACAAATATATACAAATTTATATATACTAAAAATCTCCAACAAGTTTGAGTCCAAATTATTTTCTGTTGAGATCAACATAGTTCCACAAATGATGTGAACAGAGATAAACATCTACTGAACCTGGAACAACTCTTAATTATGATTAACATTTAACTTGAACTACTTATTTATCTGAAGCAATATAAATCAAGTACAAAAGACAGTAAATTAGGACACTATAAAAAGAACATGAGAGGTTGTGAGGATGACAGAGCAAGAGCTGGAAACAAACATCAGTGAAGAATGAAGGCTTTAGAATGTATACTGCTGCTGTTGGAAACCTTTGTGTTTGTCGTCCAGCAGCAGGTAGATGGAGGACTCAATGAGAATGAGATCAGTCAACAGATCAGCTCTGAGGACGGAAGACAGAATCCACCTCAAACAGACACTTTGAGAGCTGAAGCTTCAAATGACAGACAACAATACTGTGATCTGGGCATCCCTGACATCCATGCAGCACTGAGAGAACTGACCGCCACCGTTACAGAGCAGAAAGAAAAGAACAGAGAACTGACCGCCACTGTTACAGAGCAGAAAGGAAACATCAGAGAACTGACCGCCACCGTTACAGAGCAGAAAGGAAACATCAGAGAACTGACCGCCACCGTTACAGAGCAGAAAGAAAACATCAGAGAACTGACCGCCACTGTTACAGAGCAGAAAGAAAACATCAGAGAACTGACCGCCACCGTTACAGAGCAGAAATGACACATCAGAGAACTGACCGCCACCGTTACAGAGCAGAAAGAAAAGAACAGAGAACTGACCGCCACCGTTACAGAGCAGAAAGAAAACATCAGAGAACTGAGGGAAGAGCTGAAGAAGAAAAATGAAGGTACTTCTCCAAACATTCACTCTTTTATCAATGATCCTCAAAGTAAAACACCAATGCAATACATTGAATAGTGTAAATGTTAGTGTAAAGTTGAGTGTATACTGTGTGAATTGTGTTATCTATTACAATAATCAGTGTAAATGTCATTTAACAGAATCTTTATTCCTTCACAGAAATTTCAAATCTTACTCTGAGTCAAGTGGAGTTGAGAAAGGAAAATAGAGGTGAAAGTGTGCTTGAATGATGTTAAATTCAGTGTATTCATTCTCAGTGTAATACAGTAATATATCACAATATTGTTTGTTTTTCAATAACAGACAGAGAAATAGCTTTTTCAGCTTCACTGATGGAATCTGGCGGTGGATATATTGGTCCTTTTACCACTGAAATCACACTAACCTACAGGAACGTCTTCACAAACATAGGGAACGCCTACAACCCAATTACAGGTAATTATCAATGAAATGGAGTCATAAAACTCAGTTTATAGTAATGAAAACCTTCAGCTCCATTCAGACCTCTCTGCAGTTGTGTAATGTGTTTAAGAGAATTAAATTATCTGCCATCTTTCAAAACTATTACACAGTGTGTTTGATAATGGACTACTTGCACTGAGCTTTGTGACACTTCTATTTTGAAATACAAGTACAACTCATTTATCTCCACTTAGGTATATTTTCAGTGTCATCTAGTCACTAACTTTACTAAACGGCACGTAAAATATATTAGACATAAAAGATTTAAAAATCAGAGACAGGAGAAGATATATTCTGATGATTACTGTGTTACAGATTTTCCAAACTCAATCAAACCTGAAGTTTTAATCAACTCAAGTCAATCTGAGAGAGCAGCAGCTGTTAAACACACATGATTATTTCAGCACAGGGTGTCAGTGCTCATCTAAACTAGTGACTGTGATGCTGAAGTGTGCGAGACCAGATGAATATGAACCTTTATTTATTTGAATTAAATAGTTTAATCACTATTTTGTGTTATTTTTTCATTCTTTAATTTTTTAAAAGACTGGAGTAAGAGCACCAGCGCAATCCTTTTATCAGTCAAGTTTAAAAATGTGAATTCAGCAGGTATGAAATATGATCAGTAAGAGAAAAACACTGTTAATGAGAAGACGAGCACTGGACTGCTGCAGGTTAGTGAGGAAATATATTGATTTATTATTCAGAATGCACAGCTGGAAAGAAAATATGTTTATATGAACATTTCAGCAGGTTCAAGATAATTCATGTGAACTCAGAGAACAACATTCATTGTTTTAATCAACTGACAGACATAAAACAGTAATAATCTGCGTTCTCATGTATGAAGGTGCGCTGAACACTGTTACTGGAAACTCCTGAACTGTGATAGGGAGAACGAGGAAGTAGTTGTGCAAGTAGTCCATTAAGAAATCATACAGGAAACAGCTGATTCTGAATCTCTTGTTCCCTTTCAGTCGGTCACGTTCGACGTACGTCAGTAGTGACCGACGAATTGGGATATCGCTTAGAGAGCCCTATCAGCTTCGTGTGAACTAAAACAAGCCAATGGAATTGGCGTGCGATATTTGCATAATGCGCACCGCCCCCGACAGGTGTATATAAATAGGAAGCGGATGCAATCGCACTCTGTCTTTCGCTTCGGAGCCATACACTGGTGTCTGCTTCAAAAGACTCTTTCTTGAAAAAGAAAAAACTAAAACTGCCTCAGAAGAGGACTGACAGCGAGCTGTTTTGTGTTGGTTGTGAGGGCACTCCAGCGAGGTCGCGAGTTTCCGAGGAGCCGAGCTATAAGCTCTCAACTGCTGTTTTAACAGCAAACACTACCTAAGAACTGTGTGTGTTGCGATTTGGGCCGGTTCCTCGGTGTGTTCAGGGAGTGGTGTACCTGGCACATCGCGTCACTCCCTGTGTGCTTCAGCACGAGTGAGCTGACTATTCCCCTTCTAAAAGAGCTTTACAGACGAACCCTGACAATATGTCATTTCGTCTGTGCGTTAATGGGTGCGGTCGTTCCCTGGTCCCCGCTGATGGGCACAATCGCTGCATCTCGTGTTTGGGCGTTCAGCACGCTGAAGCAGCTTTTGTGGATGGTTCATATTCCCATTGCGGGAATATGACTATCGCGGTGCTGAGGTCTCGACTCTCCTTCCTGAAGTCTCAGGAAGCGGGGGTCCCCTCCCCTATGCCCCGTTCGTCCGTTTTTTCCGGCCCCGGCCGGAATGACGGTTCGGCGGTGTATAGGAAGGGCGACCTGAGGATCACGGTCAGGGCTTCCCCGCTGAGCGGAAACGCTCCACGGGTCCCTGCCGCCTCATCAGCACCGCAACCCATCGTGCCACCGTTGGTTTCCGCTGGGCCCTCTACGGACTGTCCAGCCGTTACCTTTGGTGCGCCGGCGGCGGAGCGGATGTCGATCTCTGCATCGGAAGGTGAGCCAGAGTCCTCGGGGGAGGAAGATCCGGACGCGCTGCCGCCCTCTGGGACGGTAGCGTTGCCCGAGTCGGATCCCGAGTTGACGGCTGTGCTTTCCCGGGCCGCCTTGTGTGTCGGGCTCGAGTGGAACCCTCCACCCTGTCCCGGCCCATCTCGGTTGGATGATTGGTACTTGGGGGGGGTCGCGCTGGTCAGGTCCAGCGTCCCGCCCCAATGCCATTCTTCCCGGAAGTGCACGGCGAGGTGACCAGGTCTTGGCAAACACCGTATAGTGTTCGTGCGAGGCCCGGACCCTCGTCCGCCTTCACCTCCCTGGACGGCGGGGAAGCCAGGGGGTACGCGAGGATCCCGCCAGTCGAGCGGTCTGTTGCGATGCAGCTGTGTCCAACGGCCACTGGCTGGCGTGGTGAGCCGCGTCTCCCGTCCCGGGCCTGTAAGTTCTCAGCCGGTCTGACTGAGAAGGCTTACAGCTCCTGTGGGCAGGCTGCCTCCGCCCTGCACGCGATGGCCCTTTTGCAGGTTTACCAGGCAAAAGCGCTGTCGGAGATGCCCCAGGAAGGGCCTGACCAACAACTGCTTGGGGAGCTGCGCGCTGCCACTGACCTTGCCCTCCGGGCAACGAAGGTGACAGCTCGCGCCGTTGGTCATGCGATGTCTACCTTGGTAGTCCAGCAACGCCATCTCTGGCTGACCCTGGCGGACATGCGGGAAGCCGACAAACAGCGGTTCCTGAATTCCCCCGTGTCCCCGGTCGGCCTTTTCGGCGACGCGGTGGAGAGCTTCGCCCAACAGTTCTCCGCTGCACAGAAGCAGGCTGAGGCCATCAGTCACGTCATGCCACGGCGGTCCGCTGCTGCCTCCACCCAACCGCCTGTGGCTCAGCCTCAGCCTGCTCGTCGCCGAGGGCGCCCGTCTGCATCGTCCTCCGCCCCTGCTAAGTCGGCAAAGCAGCAGTCTACACCAGCCAAACAGCAGGGTGCCGGTCGCGGACGTGGTGCCCAGCCCGTCTCAGCTAAGCCAGGTGGCAAACGAAAAAAGAAGTCACGGCCCTGAGACGGGCAACCTGGAGGGGAAGGTTCCTGCTCTTCGGGAGAGTTTTCCACCTTCTCTCCCACCCCCGGAGGAGGGCCGGGGGGAATTTGTGATGTCTGTCTATCCACCGCCGCTGGCTCCCCGGAGTCCAGCGGTACCCACTTTTTCACAAAAAGAGCAGTTTCCTCAAACTCCAGGTCACAACAGGGTGCGTCTGCCAGTGTGCCAGGCCCCGCCTCGCCACTCGCAGCCCCTCCCATTCCGCCATCAGGTGGCAGTGTGTTGGTGCAGGCCGCGTCCCGTGCGCCGTCTCCCATACGCACTGCTGCCTCGCAGAGTCCGACCACACTCCGGGCCGCTCCCATGCCGTCCGAGTCGGGTCCCACTCTGCCTTGCTGCCCCACCCCCGGTGCGTCTGTGGTGCCTTTGGTCCCGCTGGCTCGGAGTCTGGAGGCGTGGATCACGCTTTCCAGCCCGTCCCGCTGGCTCATTCGCACTATCAGACTCGACTATGCGATTCAGTTCGCCCGGCGTCCCCGGTCTTCAGGGGTGTCCACTTCACTCAGGTGTCGTTGGACAGTGCACCTGTTCTCCGGGCGGAGATTGCTGTCCTGCTGGCGAAGGATGCAATCGAGCCGGTCCCTCCGGCAGATATGAAGTCGGGGTTCTACAGCCCCTACTTCATTGTACCAAAAAAGGGTGGTGGGCTACGGCCAATCCTGGATCTGTGCGTCCTGAACCGGTATCTTCACAGGATGCCGTTCAAGATGCTCACGCAGAAGCGCATTTTCGAATGCGTCCGTCCCCGGGATTGGTTTGCAGCAATCGACCTGAAGGACGCGTACTTTCATGTCTCGATTCTGCCTCGACACAGACCCTTCCTACGGTTTGCGTTCGAGGGTCGGGCATATCAGTACAAGGTCCTACCCTTCGGGCTGGCCCTGTCCCCCGCGTCTTTACGAAGGTTGCGGAGGCGGCCATTGTTCCCCTCAAGGAACAGGGCGTTCGTATTCTCAACTACCTCGACGACTGGCTGATCCTGGCCAGCTCGCGAGAGCAGTTGTGCGAACACAGGGACATGGTTTTAGCTCACCTCAGCCGGTTGGGTCTTCGGGTCAACTGGGACAAGAGCAAACTCGCCCCCGGGCAGAGGATCTCTTATCTCGGTCTCGAGCTAGACTCGGTCGCACGGACTGCGCGTCTCACCGAGGCGCGCGTCCAGTCGGTGTTGAACTGCCTGAGCTCGCTCAAGCGCAGGACAGCGGCCCCACTGAAAGACTTTCAGAGGCTCCTGGGGCATATGGCATCTGCAGCCGCGGTCACGCCGCTCGGATTGCTCCATATGAGGCCGCTTCAACACTGGCTACACGGCCGGGTCCCGAGATGGGCGTGGCGGCGCGGCACGCTCCGTGTCCCCGTGACACCGACCTGCCGTCGCGCCCTTGTCCGGTGGTCGGACCCTTCGTTCCTGCGGGCCGGAGTACCCCTCGAACAAGTGTCCAGGCATGCTGTGGTCTCCACAGATGCCTCTGCCACGGGATGGGGGGCCACGTACAACGGGCATGCAGTCTCGGGCCTTTGGACGGGGCCTCAGCTGCATTGGCATATCAATTGCCTCGAGTTGCTAGCAGTACGTCTTGCTCTGGCCCGCTTCAAGGAGCTGCTGTCAGACAAGCACGTGCTGGTCCGCTCGGACAGCACTGCGACCGTTGCGTACATCAACCGTCAAGGTGGTCTACGCTCCCGTCGCATGTCGCAGCTCGCCCGCCATCTCTTGTTGTGGAGTCAGAAGCATCTGAGGTCCCTTCGGGCCACTCATGTCCCAGGTGTGCTCAACCGTGCAGCCGACGAGCTGTCACGGCAGCCTCCACTTGCGGGCGAGTGGCGGCTCCACCCCCAGGCGGTTCAGCTGATTTGGTAGCAATTCGACGAGGCTCAGATAGACCTGTTTGCCTCCCCGGAAACTGCCCACTGCCAGTGGTTCTATTCCCTGACCGGCGGCACGCTCGGCTCGGATGCCCTGGCACACAGCTGGCCCCAGGGTCTGCGCAAATATGCGTTTCCCCCAGTGAGCCTTCTCGCACAACTCTTGTGCAAGGTCAGGGAGGACGGGGAGCAGGTTCTGCTAGTGGCTCCGTATTGGCCCACTCGGACCTGGTTCTCAGACCTCATCCTCCTCGCGACAGCTCCTCCCTGGCCGATCCCTCTGAGGAAGGATCTTCTGACTCAGAGACAGGGCACCCTGTGGCACCCGCGTCCCGATCTGTGGAACCTCCACGTGTGGTCCCTGGACGGGATGCGGAGGTTCTGAGTGATCTCCCGCAAGCGGTCGTAGACACCATCACTTCCGCTAGAGCTTCTTCCACTAGGAGCCTCTACGCGTTGAAGTGGAACCTGTTCGTCGAATGGTGCGCCTCTCGCCGAGAGGACCCCCGATCATGCCCGGTCAGTTCCGTGCTTTCCTTCCTGCAAGAGGGGTTGGAGCGGAGGCTGTCTCCCTCCACCCTGAAGGTGTATGTTGCCGCTATCGCCGCGCATCACCACGCAGTTGAGGGTAAGTCCCTGGGGAAACACGATCTGATCATCAGGTTCCTGAGGGGGGCCAGGAGATTGAATCCTCCTCGCCCTTCCTCCGTACCCTCTTGGGATCTGACCCTGGTTCTCACAGCTTCACATACTTCACTCCAGTCGTGTTCCCCGCTTGGCGAACCCTGTCGAGTTCCTCCGCCTCCCCCTTCGGCTCGGACATTGCGGAGTGTCTGATGCCAGGCCTACATCCGTCGCTGACGCTGTCTGTTGGCTGGGGTCCATATGTCGTGACTCCTCTACGTGAGCGGTCCCATGTGTGTAATCATCCACGGTTTAAAACTCCCTACGGGCCGAGTCCGTGTCTTCCCTTAGCAGAGCCAGCTCTGCTGTCACCTGTCAGATGAGTCTCCCCCTACCCAGGTGGAGCCATCCCAGGGACTCCATATGCGTACTGCCCCCCGGGCCAGTCCATATGTGTATTCTCCACGTAAACTCCTCCCCCGTTGGGTAGGTAGTGGCCTCCGCAGCGTCCCCTACGGGTTCGCTTCCCCAGTGTAGTCTAGTTTACTTAGTGGGTATTCGGTAAGACAGCAGTAACTCTCTCGGCGTAAGCTCGCCCCCTTCACCGTTCCAGCTGGTGCTATGGGTAGCCGAGCTTGCGCTGGGCACTGGAAGGGGTTTCGTAACTGTGGCGCTTTAGTTGGGATCCCAATTCGTCGGTCACTACTGACGTACGTCGAACGTGACCGACTGAAAGGGAACGTCTCGGTTACGTATGTAACCCTCGTTCCCTGAAGGAGGGAACGGAGACGTACGTCCCGTCGCCACAGTTTCTGTACCCTCGCTGTAGTGCGGACACCAGTTGTCTCCTCAGCGAAAAACAGAGTGCGATTGCATCCGCTTCCTATTTATATACACCTGTCGGGGGCGGTGCGCATTATGCAAATATCGCACGCCAATTCCATTGGCTTGTTTTAGTTCACACGAAGCTGATAGGGCTCTCTAAGCGATATCCCAATTCGTCGGTCACTACTGACGTACGTCTCCGTTCCCTCCTTCAGGGAACGAGGGTTACATACGTAACCGAGACGTTATTTGATTTAGGTATTTTCACAGCCCCACTGAAAGGAGCGTACATGTTCAGAGTCTCTATATATGGTGATGGCGGAACTGCAGCAATTGTAACCATTTATAAGAATGGAAAACATGTGGTTATAGCTCATGATAGTCAGCCTCAGGCTCATGAGCTCTTAAACTCCTCGAATGGAGTTGTGTTGATCCTGGAGGTTGGAGATGTTGTCTATGTGAGACTTTGGGCTAACAGGAGGATATATGATGACCAGAGAAACTTCAACTCTTTCAGTGGTTATCTACTGTTTCCATTAAGATAACAGGAGCTTTGAAGAATGTGATTCCAATATTTCTGAACCTTCAGCGTATGAATTAAGATGAAAATCATGAAGAATCATTAACATATGAACCTGTATTAATGAGGACTAATGTGTGTTTGAAATTTGCAGTAGATTACTGTATAAAGTCAGTATAATACACTATATTCATAAGTTCTGATCTGTCTAAAGTGTTTCAGCACTGAGACAGACAGGACCCATGAATATCACGTGATTCAAAAGTGTTTTGTTAAAGTAGTAAATCTAGAATGTTAAATAATACCTTTTTAAGTGTATCTTGTTAGTGATCCTTGATCTGTACCTCTTCATCCTACAGAAATAAATAAGAGAATAAAGAGACATTGAGACATTTCCTTTCCCTCATATTTTCATGAATATTTGCCCAACAATGCTTGCTTTGAAAAAAAAAAAAAATTGAGAAATGTGCAGAAAATGTGCAATGATTTATTTATCATTAAGAGACCACATTTACCAGATTATATATTATTAGATGCACAATAGTCATACATGACACAAAGGACAAACAAGATGCATAAATCCTGTATATTATGATCTCTTACAAAACTCGAATACATTTTAAAGGCTCATTATAATGATTTATGGCTTATTAATATAAACGTGATTAGTCGACTAATGGCTTAAATGAACGACTACTAGTCGACAAGAAAAATCTTTAGTCGAGGGCAGCCCTAGTCGAAAGATATGCGTTCATAAAATGTACGGGGTGTATGTGGACTTATCTTAAGGTCCTTTTTATTATTTATTGTATATGTGTGGCCTTTTTAAACCATTGGGCTCAAACTGTAATGTCAACACATTAATAAATGCAATATCAGCTCAAAAGGTTACACATTTTTTCCATAAAATTTGGTACACACTCATTTTCACTCTACGTATAAATGTCAATTTTCAAGGTGGGCCATTCAGATTTTATGTTATTAGTTCAGTGTTCAGTTACAGTGTTAAGGAATTTCAGTTGTAGCGCCTCCTATAGGTCCAACTTTGTTGCGCTCAAGAGATAAATAACAATTTCTGAAAAAAGTTTTAATTCACTGATACAGTATTGTCACAATGCTTTAAATAAACAAAATTAGTTTGATAAATTTTTGCAAGCAACATCTGTAACTGCAATGTGCAAAATTTAGTGAAGATCTGCTGCGCCAGATTCCTGATCTCCACCTCAGTCGTACCGTCTCCCCACAACCTAAGTAGGAGCGTGATCTCCTCCTGATCTGTAGCAGTGGAGAGCTTCACCACAGTAATTGAAAACCATGTCCCTCGTTTCCTCCATAACATCCCAGTATAGCCGAGTCCCGTCATCATATAAGGTGCTCATTCTTGCCGGGTACATAATCTGGCACTTTATTTGTTTTTCTTTTAACACTCTCTTGGCTTCGGTGTACTCCCCACATTTCTTAAGCACTTCAGTAGGGAAAACATGGTCAATGCAGAAATGGACATTATTGCAAAACACCTTTTTTCTGCCAAATTCTCTGAAGCACCCCCTCTTTCATCCGGTAGCTCCCAAACTTCATTACTATAGACCATGGCTTTGCTTGCAGATTGTACTTAAACTGTCTCTGCGCACACGGCCTTCCTTATCTATCAACCTGGCTTCCCGTTTGGCCTGGCGCTGTGTTAGCCGCTTAATTAACGTTGATGTTGCTTGAAGTGCAATCTCTGTTTCCTCAATTCTCATCTCTGCCTCCTAGTACTTCTAGTAGTAACACCTTTCTCTATTTTTACGCAAATTATTCACTAGGTTTCACAAAACTGAGTTTTTGGGGGGGTTATTTCACAAAACCTTTAGGGAGCTCAAAAATTAGGCTGTCAACCTCTTGGATTAGAAGTCTTGTTAAAATATGAAAAATAAAATGACAGGTTAATAATAGATTATGACAGAATTTTTATGACCCTCTGTCAAAATGACGGACAGTGAGAAAGTCTAACACCGCCTCTCATCATTAAAGGTGCCATAGAACGTCTTTTTAAAAGATCTAATATAAGTCTAAGGTGTCCCCTGAATGTGTCTGTGCAGTTTCAGTTCAAAATACCCCATAGATTTTTTTAAATTATTTTTTTTAACTGCCTATTTTGGGGCATCATTAAATATGAGCCGATTTAGGCTGCGGCCCCTTTAAATGCTTATGCTCCCGCCCACGGAGCTCGCGCTTGCCTTAAACAACAAAGTTCACACAGCTAATATAACCCTCAAAATGGATCTTTACAACGTGTTCGTCATTCATGCTGCATGCATACATCGGATTATGTGAGTATAGTATTTATTTGGATGTTTATATTTGATTCTGAATGAGTTTGATAGTGCTCTGTGGCTAAAGCTAACATTACACACTGTTGGAGAGATTTATAAAGAATGAAGTTGTGTTTATGCATTATACAGACTGCAAGTGTTTAATAATGAAAATAGCGACGGCTCTTGTCCCCGTGAATACAGTAAGAAACGATGGTAACTTTAACCACATTTAACAGTACATTAGCAACATGCTAATGAAACATTTAGAAAGACAATTTACAAATATCACTAAAAATATCATGATATCATGGATCATGTCAGTTATTATTGCTCCATCTGCCATTTTTTGCTATTGTCCTTGCTTGCTTACCTAGTCTGTTGATTCAGCTGTGCACAGATCCAGATGTTAATACTGCCTGCCCTTGTCTAATGCCTTGAACATGAGCTGGCATATGCAAATATTGGAGTCATACATATTAATGATCCCGACTGTTACGTAACAGTCAGTGTTATGTTGAGATTCGCCTGTTCTTCGGAGGTCTTTTAAACAAATAAGATTTATATAAGAAGGAGGAAACAATGGAGTTTGAGACTCACTGTATGTCATTTCCATGTACTGAACTTATTTAACTATGCCAAGGTAAATTCAATTTTTAATTCTAGGGCACCTTTAATGCTTTTGAAATATTTCTGAAACTTATTTGATTTCTACTTCTCTGTATTTTTGGACATGAAAGAGGGTTTGCTCAAGTGTTTGCTCTCATCTCCTTCTCATGCAGGGCTGAAATGAGAACAAAGACTGAAGACTTGGTACAGGTAGCAGTGTAACCTAACCACAGACTGTATAAAAAATATGCACGTAGTGTCCGTGACATCACCCACAGGTTTCTGAAGAGCATTTTTGAAGCCCAAAGTGGGCGGAGCCAGCCATTGCCATCTTGGCAGCACGTCACCACGCGTCACTCCCGGATAACTGAAAATGGGCAAAGAGGCGGGACGAGGTTGGAACTGAGGTGCCTGGTTGCTGAAACAACACACACCAATTGAGACGGCCAATACTAGAGTTTTTCTTCTACGTTGCTTCAACTGCTGGGCCACCACAGTAAGAAAATTACCACCACCACATAGGTAAAATGTGAAATTGAAAATTATAATCATATATAATAAACCAATATTTAATACATGGCCTAATCAGCGCTCAAGCGCACGCATAAAACTTGCCACAGCGCACCAGCAAACGTAATTATTATGAATGTGTAGTGAAAAAACAGCAAGAAGACTTTCTAAACATTTTAATAATTTATTGATAATGTTTTCTGTTTTCGGCTGCAAAGATGAAGACTACGATGCTGATTCGTCATATCCGCTGTAGTGGACGCGTCTATATGAATGTTTCATACGGATTACATAATCTGAGAATATGTATTTTCCATTTGAATTGGTTTGATTAAAAGTAGACATTTTCACTTAAATATAACAGGTTCTCATAAATGACAATCCATTCAGACAAAATTAAATATATAAATATTTATTTAGAAAATGAACTCATAATAATACAAAATAAAAAATAAATACAATTTTACAAATACAATATTTTATATGTGTGTATATATATATATATTTTTACAACTTTACAAAAAATGAGGGAAAAAAAGTTAAATAAAAAATGCTAACAATGTTTTTTGGTTGGTTTTATTTCCATAGCATTCTTTAACTCAAACTCTGTTGCCGCTGGAAAGTTCATCTGCCAAATAAAAAATAAAATGCATGAGAAAAGCATTGTTGACATCAGGGAGTCATTCTCTTTTGTTTGGATGCACACTAGGGCTGGCCAATGTAGTTTTTAGTAATATATGGATATATTTTTCAAAGCAATATAGATTGAGACTATATCATTTAATATAGCCTGATGTCACATTAAAAGATTTTATTGAACCAGTTCTTTAAAAAAAAGATAAACGTTGTGTATCACCATTCAGCCTAAAAACAGAGATAAGTTGACTGGTCAGTGTTTGCACGCACACACATACCTCTAATGACCGAAAACAATGCAGTGTTCTCAAAAGCCTCCTTCTGCAGCAGACCACCCCCCTTCATATTGAATTTTGACATTTTTTTAAACCCTAAAATATACAATTTAAGGTGGTTAACAGTTGCAGACAAATACTGACATTTAAAAAATGACCGGTAAAGGAAATCTTTTTTTAAATTTCTGATTTGCGTTGTGACCACATGAAAGTACATTTCTGATCTTTTGCTACGTTATGAACCATCCAGACCTCTCAGGTCATCTGGGGCAGGTCTGCTTACTATCCCTAGAGTCAAAACTATGGTGAAGCAGTATTCAGTCTTTATGTACCATATATCTGAAACAAACTTCCAGAAAACTGTAGGTCTGTTGCAACTAGGGCTGTAGTCAAGTCCACCTTTGTCGAGTCCAAGTCCAGGACTAGTTGAGACCGAGTCAAGACCTAGTCCAAAGAGGTTAGAGTCCAAATGAGACAGTCAAGACAGAGACAGAAAAAAAAGAATCCTCTTCAAGACCACGTACAAAACTATTGATAATTTATGTGATGCGAGAGACAGCATATCTTCTATTTTAAGATAATCATTTTGCCTTATTATTTGTAATGATCAAAAAGCATGTTCAGAGTAGCAACACTGTAGGATCAAATAAGTCCATTTTATTTACTTTAGGTATAGCAATTTCACTAAGTCACATAAAGCTGAAGTGCAACTTCACATTTTCAGACTTTTTTATTATATTGTAACAATCACATTTTGGGCTACCACTGGAAAATGTAAAAAAAAAAAAATCAAGCAACACAGGTGTCACAAAAAAAAAAAATTACATGTAATTTGAAAGATGTAAAGAATCTATAGTAGGCCTACAAAGTAACTAAAACAATAAACCAGTGGGTTTTTTTTGCAATAAACTAATAATTAAGTGTGCATATTACCTGCCTGCTTTTTTTAAAAATTCACTTCAGCTGTGGTTCCCAAACATTTTACAGTCGCGTACACCCTGAGGCATTTAACATTCTTCTCCATACCCCCTCTCCTCCACTTAGACTGCTGCAGTCACACCTTTTCCATTAAGGGACAATATTTTCACCCTTAAACTGACTGTGCATTAAAGTTCTTTTTATTTACCTTTCTATATGCCTTTATAAAATAAATAATATTTTAAATTAAAAATGTCCAAAAGAGAAATAAGCAATGATGTGATAAAATGAGTGATACTTTTAAATATTGAACTAAAACCACCAGTAGGTGGCGGTAAGTCACTGTCTTAATGAGTGAGTCATCGAGTCATTCATTCAGTAATGAAGCAAGTGGCTGTATTTTTGAAAGGGTAATTGAATCATTGACTCTCATGGTTTTTTCACAGCCACAGATTCGCTCACAAAACATCGATATGAGTCTCAGTTCTGCTGTGGTTTTCGTTGGAACTAGAGATGCGCTGATTTTTGGATAGTGTGATCTGCCGATACCTATTTTTGCAGATTTCGATTTTCTTTCTTAGAACTATAATTGACAGCATATACAAACAAAAATCTACTTTTCTTCAATGCGAAGGTTTTATTTTCATAAAAAAAGTAAAACTCAGTAATAAAATAAGAACAAATTAAAAAAAAATGACAAACGGCACAAATAAATGCAGTAAAATAGAGAGCTATGAAACTAAGTTTTTCAGATTAAGTAGGTTTTTATTCAGGTAAGAAATACTACAGAAATAACAAATGTAAAATAACACATCCAGTGTCAATTTGATGTCTATATATATATATATAATACATATATATAAAAAATACTGCTGCTGTACAGTATAGCGTGCATGAATTGCCCGTAGCAGATCTATACAGGTGGAGCTGGGGAAGGTGCGTGCTGCACTGCTAAGGCAAATGCTACTCATGTATTTAAAGCATGAGCATGCAAGCTCATTGGCTACTAATACAGCAGGAACAAATCATCTGTGTCCTATAGATAATGATGTTTTTACGAGCAGTTGAGTTAAGGACCTATTAGCCTGCCCATTTAACTTTGCATTTTTCTTTCATTGCATTGCTTTTGTGTCGTTATTTTGGTGGTCGAAAAAATATCAGTTTGATTTGCATTTTTGGTCTGTTTTTTGAAGTCAATTAGATTTTTTTTTTTCGGCATCAATTGGACATCAGCATGTGGACGTCAAATTGACGTTAAAAAAATGACGTTATTTTGATCGTCAAGTCAAGTCAAATTTATTTATATAGCGCTTTTTACAATTGGTAATTGTTTCAAAGCAGCTTTACATATTAGAAGCACAGAAAAAAGAGAAGTGGTTAAAAATAAGCTGTACAAGCAAGCGTTAAGCCAATGTCGGCTGACTCCCAGGGGTGGAAAAAAAAACCCTAGGAGAAAAACCCAGCATGCTAACACTGGGAAAAAAGTCCTAGGAGGGAAAAAAACCCTTGGAAGATATATATAATATATGTAAATGGATATGGAGATCAAAATCTGAATTATACATTTTTATTATAGAGATTAAAAATAGATTATATATAGATATATGTAAGCGGATACGGAGATTAAAAATCTGAATTATAGATGCAGCCAGAACTGGATCTGTAGGCCCATTGTCTCCTGGGCTACGTTGTAGTCAGGTCCAGACACAGGTTCTCCATCTGATCTGGATACGGCCTGGATCCAGCACCCGGCAAACCTCAGGATAAGCAGAGAGACTGATATTAGCATAGATGCCATTCTTATTCTGATGTACAGGTATATCTAGTGTTATAGGAAATGTTCTCGGTTCCGGCCGACCTAATTATTGCAGCGTAACAATCCTTTAATGGATTTGAAAAATGTTAATGTATTGATAATGTGTTATGTGTATGCAAGAGCAAAGAGATGTGTTTTTAGTCTAGATTTAAACTGACAGAGTGTGTCTGCTTCCCGAACAATGCTAGGAAGATTGTTCCAGAGTTTAGGTGCTAAATAGGAAAAGGATCTGCCGCCTTCAGTTGATTTTGATATTCTGGGTATTATCAACTGGCCTGAATTCTGAGATCGCAATAGACGTGAAGGACTATAATGCACCAAGAGCTCGCTTAGATACTGGGGAGCTAAACCATTTAGAGCTTTATAAGTAAGTAGCAAGATTTTAAAATCTATACGATGTTTAATAGGGAGCCAATGTAATGTTGACAGAACTGGGCTAATATGGTCATACTTTCTGGTTCTAGTAAGAACTCTAGCTGCCGCATTTTGGACCAACTGTAGTCTGTTTAAAAGCCGAGCAGAACAACCACCCAGTAGAGCGTTACAGTAATCTAGTCTTGAGGTCATGAATGCATGAACCAACTGTTCCGCATTTGTCATTGAGAGCATATGTCGTAATTTAGATATATTTTTTAGATGGAAGAAGGCGGTTTTACAGATACTAGAAACATGACTTTAAAATGAAAGATTGGTATCAAAGAGCACACCCAGGTTCCTAACTGAGGACGAAGATTTAATGGAGCACCCGTCAAGTGTTAGAGAGTATTCAAGGTTTTTTCGTGAGGAAGTTTTTGGTCCAAAGATTAGGATATCAGTTTTTCTGAGTTTAATAATAAGAAATTTCTTGTCATCCAGTTTTTAATGTCAGCTATGCATTCTGTTAGTTTTGTGAATTTGTAGGTTTCGTCAGGGCGCGAGGAAATATAGAGCTGAGTATCGTCAGCGTAGCAGTGAAAACTAACACCATGCTTCCTAATTATCTCTCCTAAGGGCAGCATGTACAGAGTGAAAAGCAACGGTCCTAGTACTGAGCCTTGTGGTACTCCATATTGAAATTGTGATCGATACGACGTCTCTTCATTAACTACTACAGACTGATAACGGTCAGATAAGTATGATTTGAACCATGCCAAAGCAATTCCACTAATGCCAATATAGTTTTCAAGTCTTTTTAAAAGAATGTTGTGATCGATAGTGTCAAAAGCAGCACTGAGATCTAATAACACTAATAGAGAAATACAGCCACGATCGGATGATAAGAGTAGATCGTTTGTAACTCTAACGAGAGTAGTCTCAGTACTATGGTATGGTCTAAATCCTGACTGGAAATCCTCGCAGTCCTTTTGATGGTTGAAAAAATACCACCAGCAATTAGAGTTTAGCAATTAGAGGTTAGCAATTAGAGTTTATGCGTCTTGACAAGTAGTTAATTGATATCAGTTTGTCTGCGCATTACATCTTCAAAACATAAATTAGTACATGCTTTTGGCTACCCGACACAAGACTACTTTGTTGTGTTTCTTGTCCAGAATCTTAAGCTGCAGGGTGTACAAGAACAGAATGACTGCTAGGACTGAAGGGACCCGAAGAGTTCTTGAATGTCTTCGTAAAGTTTGTTCTCCATCATCATGCATGTTCATCTCATCCATTAATTTCTTTTGAGACTGAACTGGGACTTTTGATTTGCTTTGGGTTTCCTCATATTCATTCAATACTTTGAGTTTTGCAGCGTTTGCAGTCATTTGAGCTCTCAGTTCCAGTTTTTCCTTTTTTTGCTTAAGATGAGCTTGTTTAATTTCCAAATCAGATTTTTCTTCTAATGTAGCCCATTAGATATTGAAATGCTGTCATGAGGATGCACGCTTGCGTCTAGTTGTAACTTCCTCAGAATCAGAAGTTGCTTATTTAAGATGTTTTTTTTAAAGTGTTTTCTGTGAGATTATAGCCTTATCAAATGATCAACCACCAATAATGATGTAGACTGATATTATCACACCAATTAATGAATATAGCCAGTTGTCAATAGCTGAAAATACACAAAAGACAAAAAAACACAGATTTGCATTATATTGTTGATAAATGGGTAATCCTGAATTTTTAGTTTTATATAGGGTTAGGGTTCTATGTGTATTAAGGGTTAAATGTCTACTTTGTTCAGGCTCTTTGAAGAGTTTACCATTCTGTATGGTTTCATCAGTTACTAGACGTATTCTCTGGAAGGTCCTCTTCCATCTAAAATCTGGATGGTCGCAGGTCAGCTGTACAGTGAGCTTGCTTCTGACATTCTGAAGGGTAAGAGAAAATACACATTAGCTGTGTCCCAATTCAGGGGCTATGCACTTTGAAGTGCATGAAAGGGTTGGGCCTTTGGAGTGGAGGAAGGTCTAACTGAGGTGCAGGGTTGCCAGGTCTGCGCAACAAAACCATCCCAAAAGTATCATAATCAAGTGTAAAAGTAGCCCAATTCCAGACTTGGCAACAATGAGCCGAGCGTCGTTACATGGCTAGCAGTATTTGCTGTTTGTTAGTGGAAATGGATGCAGAAAAGTTTTGGGACTTTCTATTGGGTTTTGACATGCTTCAATGCCGGTGACAACGGGACACCGGACCATATAAACAGGAAAAATATGTATGGTTAAACTGTCACTTTTATATTGTTAGCAACTATTAGTTAACCTTGTTTATTTCTTATGTTAAATGTAACGTTAACTGTGAAAATATATTTTCACATTTACTCTGTATTTAAGTCTAAATTTAAAGTACATTACTTTGGGATTTTAGTCAACTCCACTCCATCTCAGAGACAATATTGTATTTATGAAAAACTGACGTTTTGGACATCATGGATATTACAGTTTGATATTACATATTGGTGAAACCGGGGCATCGCTTACATTTATGTGAATTCACACAGAACTCCTGTCGTCATCAGCGCGCAATGAATTATGGGATAGTGTAGACCGCGAAGTGTCTCGAGATAGACCCTTCATTCCACGGGGAAAAGGAGAGGGTGCACTTGAAGTCTCTTTCGAATGACGTCAGCCCTCCTCGCACCGCGGTGACGCAATCGCACTTCAAATTGTTAAACGTAATACATTTGCCAGTTGAAAGGTTTTTTTTTTGTTTGTTTGTTTACCTTGGAGTAGGGGTGTCTCAGTTGCACTATTACAGTGGTTCCCAAACTGGGGTACGCGAGGTGACAAAAGGGGGTATGCGAATGCTGAGTAGCATTTAATTCTAACTTAAAATAATATTAAAATCGAGTATGTATTTCTAACTGCTAAAATGTCATAAATCCAGTACATTTAATCAAATTACCTCATCATTTGCAGTCAAAAATGACTGTATCCACACAAGCAACATGCATATGATAGATCGCGTGCAGATTCTGCTGCCTTAAAGCGCGCTAAATTACTGCCGTTCTCGACAATGCACCTTTGTAAAAGTGGGGATTAGCACTTACTCGCATGAAGAACAAATATAGTCACAGATAGTGGATTAATTTCGATTTAAGACTCAAACTTTCTCTGATACAAAAACATACCTCGTGTGAGTTCTTGTATTTAATGATAACAAACAAGAATGCAATTGTTCCCAAATATCCACATGACATTATTATACAATATTATTATACAACAGGTCAAAAAATAAAGTGTACATTTTAAACACAGTACTGTCAGTATTTACTCTATTTTGCAATTAAATAATAGTTCTAACGAAAACCATAGCAGAACTACAACACACGTCTGTGTTTCGCGAACAATTCTGCGGCTTTGAACGAATCGTGAGAGTCAATGATTCAATGATTCATTCACAGCCACTTGCTTCCTTACTGAATGAATGACTCGATGACTCACTCATAAAAACAGTGACTTGCTGCCACCTACTGGCGGTTTTAGTTAAATATTTAAAAGTTTTACCATCATTGCATATTTCTTCAATGAACATTTTTTATTTAAAACATTATTTATTTTATAAAGTTATTCATAAAGGTAAAAAATGCACTGGAAAATCAATTTAGGGGGCAAATATTGTCCCTTAATGGTAAAGCAGTGCTGACTGCAGTCGAAGTGGAAGAGAGGGGGTACGCAGAAGGATGGTAATCCCTTCAGGGGGTACTCCAAGCTAAAAAAGTTTGGGAACCACTGCACTATTAGGTTTAGGAGGGAGGGAGTGTGAATTTGAGTTGTCACTTTACATCATGTTTATACTTCAGGAAGCCACCGTATTGACACCTACTGACCTGAAGCCCACACTACTTATTCCTGGAGTATATTATACAATAGTGTAAGATAAACATTGTGCATATTCAAGACACTAAGCACCAGGGTAGAGACAACGACCCTTTCACTCTTAAGTCTTCTAGGGTAACGTTTTCATTTTCCCTATGGAGCGAGACTTACAGTTTTGTTACAGATGTATTGAATATAATGTTTGCTTACAATATTATTTATTTTTGTTTCTAAGAAATGCCTTATAATGTATTGGCAGAGATGTACAGTAATTATTAGTTATGTGTGTGTGCCTACCCATGAGAAGGAGGAGCAGAAGTGCGTTCATGTGTGTGTGTTCAAGGACACAAAGAACTGTGGTTCTACTCCTTGAACCTTAAAAGGAAATCAACCATCTTGGTGGAGCTTACTGGAGTTCAAGGACATGAAAAGGTGGACTGCTTATACCTGCAAGGCCTTGAGAAGGATCTGGGAAACTTTGGAAAAGTTACTACTTGAGCCAATCAAGAAGATTAAAACCTAACTTAAAGTAAACAACACGAGTATAAAAGACTGAATTTAGTTGATTGACTCTTTGGATACTGATACATTATTAAACCCCTGACGCCTTGAAGCCCAGAGCTGACTACACCTTTGACTCAAAGTCTGATTATTACATTTTATACTTCATATTTTAATGATGACATTTTATTTGCCTTTACATTTTTGTATATTTTAAAAAGAAAAGTAACCATTTAAAAGAAATTTAACTGATTACAAAAACTGCCTGCTGAAGCTTTGATTTATAGTGTTTTAAGACTTTGAAGAACATCCCACAGTGAAGTCTTCTGACTGAATTGTAAGTCATTTAAAATGCTTATAATTTAGGCCAGACTCACCTTACTTTACCTAACCTGAGAGTAATAATAAGTAAGGTAAGATCAAATGTTAAGATGATAAGATCAAAGCACACACCGTGAAACAACAGTTCACATTATGATACTGTAAAACAAGTTATTGTAAACTTCATCATAAGTGCATAAATCCAATTTCCTAAAATCTAGGGCATTCTTTTATGAGACAAGTTGTAAATCAGGTTAATGATTACATTTAAAAAATGACATTGTTTTGTGTCTTGACAAGTTTTGTGTTGAATAATAATAGTGAGTTTTACACATATAGCCTGTTATCTTCAGTATATTTTGTATATAATTATACTTTAACAGCAACAGCAAAATATCTGTTGATACAGGATGTTGATGCATATAGTGGGAAAATAACGTTTAAATAATTTTGTGGATTCAACACATTAAACTCCATCAGCAACATTTGTTTCATTAGTATAGACCAGTGGTTCCCAAACCTGTCCTGGAGGACCCCCAGCCCTGCACATTTTGTATGTAAATTAACGTTCCATCTTTCCTTTTTTGTCATGACATAAAGCTGGTAAACCTGGTAACTGTTGACCATCTATATCAGAGGTCACCAACATTGGGACATCACTGGTACATGACAATATCTTAAGAGGTGTATGCATTTAATTTAAATAGTCACTCAAACTTACATATGGACATACATTCTGAACTAATCTTTCCTTATTGACACACAGCCTATTTTATTAAGTTAGGTCCAATGCTATTAAAGTGTGAGTTTTTAACCTGCACTCCTACGCAGATCCGACAATCCATTCACACATCCGGAGGTGCGTTCTGACCGCTGGATGCAGACGGCTGATCTATATAAATATATATCTCAAACAGATGAGTCAGTTTTTTCTGTGGACATCAACATAGTGCTACAAATGTTGTGAACAGAGTTAAACATCTACTGAACCTTGAACATTCCTTTGATTATGATTAACATTTAACTTGAACTACTCTTTTATCTGAAGCAATATAATTCAAGTACAAAAGACAGTAAATCAGGACACTATAAAAGGAACATGAGAGGCTGTGAGGATGACAGAGCAAGAGCTGGAAACAAACATCAGTGAAGAATGAAGGCTTTAGTATGTATACTGCTGCTGTTGGAAACCTTTGTGTTTGTCGTCCAGCAGCAGGTAGATGGAGGACTCAATGAGAATGAGATCAGTCAACAGATCAGCTCTGAGGACGGAAGACAGAATCCACCTCAAACAGACACTTTGAGAGCTGAAGCTTCAACTGACAGACAACAATACTGTGATCTGGGCATCCCTGACATCCATGCAGCACTGAGAGAACTGACCGCCACCGTTACAGAGCAGAAAGAAAAGAACAGAGAACTGACCGCCATCGTTACAGAGCAGAAAGAAAACATCAGAGAACTGAGGGATGAGATGAAGAAGAAAAATGATGGTATCTCACCAAAACATTCACTCTTTTATCAATGATCCTCAGAAAAACACCAATGCAATACATTGTCAAGTGTAAATGTCAGTGTAAAGTTGAGTGTATACTGTGTAAATTGTGTTATCTATTACAATAATCAGTGTAAATGTCATTTAACAGAATCTTTATTCCTTCACAGAAATTGCAAATCTTACTCTGAGTCAAGTGGAGTTGAGAAAGGAAAATAGAGGTGAAAGTGTGCTTGAATGATGTTAAATTCAGTGTATTCATTCTCAGTGTAATACAGTAATATATCACAATATTGCTTATGTTTTTCAATAACAGACAGAGAAATAGCTTTTTCAGCTGCACTGATGGAATCTGGCGATGGATATATTGGTCCTTTTACCACTGAAATCACACTAACCTACAGGAAAGTCTTCACAAACATAGGGAACGCCTACAACCCAATTACAGGTAATTATCAATGAAATGGAGTCATAAACTCAGTTTATAGTAATGAAAACCTTCTGCTCCATTCAGACCTCTCTGCAGTTGTGTAATGTGGATAAGAGAATTAAATGATCTGCCATCTTTTAAAACTATTACACAGTGTGTTTGGTAATTGAGCAATCATACAGGAAACAGCTGATTCTGTATCTCTTGTTATTTGATTTAGGTGTTTTCACAGCCCCACTGAAAGGAGCGTACATGTTCAGAGTCTCTGTATATGGTCATGGTGGAATTACAGCAGGTGCATTCATAGTTAAGAATAGAGAGCGTGTGGTTATAGCTTATGATGTTCAGGCTCAGGATCGGTTAAACTCATCAAATGGAGTTGTGTTGATCCTGGAGGTTGGAGATGTTGTCCATGTGAGACTTGAGTCTGGCAGGAGGATATTTGATACCCAGAGTAACCACAACACTTTCAGTGGTTTCCTACTGTTTCCCTTAAGATAACAGGAGATTTGAAGAATGTGATTCCAATAATTCTGAACTTTCAGTGTAAGATTTAATGAAAATTATGACAAATGATTAACATATGAACCTGTATTAATGAGGACTAATGTGTGTTTGAAATTTGCAGTAGATTACTGTATAAAGTCAGTATAATACACTATATTCATTAGTTCTGATCTGTCTGTACATGTAAGTTTGTATAAAGAGTTTCAGCACTGAGACAGACAGGACCCATGAATATCACATGTGACTCAAAAGTGTTTTGTTAAATTTTAAGTGTATCTTGTTATTTATCCTTGATCTGTATCTCTTCATCCTACATACCCTTGTGAAAAAAATTGCACTTTAGTATACTTTTATAAAGTGTACTTATTGCACAAATGATATACTTTAAAAGAGCACACTTAAGTGTGAATTAAATGTAATGTTTTCATCGCTTAAGTGCATTCTATTTGTGATTAATTTTAAATATATCACAGATTAAGTTCATATTAAATGCAATAAGTTGAACTTCTGAGTGATTTTTTTGAGCAACTTAAGTGGGACTTTAATACAACTTTATGATAACCTTTGTAATTGCTTCTAGTATCTTTAAAATATAGTTGAAGTGCACTGCCCAATGTACTAACAAGCAATTCATGTGAACTAAAAATATATTTTAATATCAGTTATCAATACACTTAAGTGTAATGTTTCAGCCGCTTAAGTGCATTCTATTTGTGATTAATTTTAAATATATCACAGATTAAGTTCATATTAAATGCAATAAGTTGAACTTCTGAGTGATTTTTTTAAAGCACTTAAGTAGGACTTTAATACAATTTTTTATGTATTTTGAAATATGGTAAAAGTGTACTTCCGAATGTACTGACAAGCAATTAATGTGAACTTAAATATACTTTAATGTAATTTACATGTACACTATTATATAATTTAATACATTTGTAATTACATTATTTGTTATTACATATAATAATGAAGTTACAATTTAGTATATTTCAAAATATTACAATCAACACAAATGCAAATTGAAACCCTCTACAATTACTGACAAAATAATCTCTAAAACAAATGCACAAAAACCTTTTTGTTGATGCACAAGAAAAACCCAAGAAACACTATACACAAACACAAACAATTACAACACTTTAACTCTCATATAGAAAGAGTCTGGAGGACAGAGAGGCTTATATGCACTATCATTTTCTCCCTCACATACAAAGGTACCTAAAGCTTAACCTACCCATCACTTTCTGCATTTTTACATTTTCAGATAAAATCATTCTGTATGATGTATAAGATGATAAATAAGATAACACCCATGAATTAATACAAACAAAATGTAAAGAAAAGAAAAGATTCAAAACTTTGGGTAACACTGTACAATAATTTTCTATTAGTTAACTACTTTAATTAACATGAACTATGAATGAAAAATACTTTAAGCATTTATAAATCCTAGTTAATATTACTTATGCATTATTAAAATCAAAAGTTGCATATGTTAATAGATAATGCACTGTAAACTAACATGAACAATAACTATACATTTTATTAACTTGAAAAAAAAATATTTTTATTGCCTAATGTTAACAAATATTGATAAATACTGTAAAAAAGTTAATGCACATAGTTAGATAATGTTGTCTAATATATTAATTGATGTTAACAAGCGAGACCTTTTGTAAACCTTGTTACTTATAAGCTCTGCAACCTTTACTAGCACAAACATTAAACAGGACCAAAAGTTTTCTTCTAAAATCTTACTCCAGCATTACAGTGAATGTAATTTTGAAAATAAAAAATAAAACAAACAACGAAAAAAAAAACAATGAATTCCAAAGGCACAAAAACAAGAAAACCAAAATTGTCTGTCACCACCTTTTTTAAGTTGTATGAAAAAGTGCTGTTTATGTCAATGTCCCAGAAGCTCTTCATCGGCAGAAAACCTTAAATGTCCATGAAGCTGCGCACCACCTCTACACAGTATGCATAAATGGACATGTTCCAAAGAGGCAAGAAAGTAAAAAAAATAAATACCTGGAGGAAAAAAAAACAGAAGTAAATTAATTGTTTGTAAACAGAGTCAGTCCATTATTATAATTGGCTCAATTGAATGAAAGCAATAGATATAGATATATACTTGAACTCCAAAGTTTATATACACCTTTGTAGTTGTATATAAACTTATACACACATACTTATATACTTATATACACCTTTGTAGGTGTTGTTTTGAAAATAATAAAAAATGAACAAAGACATTTCTGTCCTTTTCCACCACCCTCCTAGACCCATTTGGTATTCCTAAAGGCAAAGAGTTGCTGATAGTGATTGAAGCCTGTGGCCAAGATGTTTACTGTGTACTGATAATTTCCTCCACTTTAATACCAGTTACAGTGTGAAATAAATATGAATGAACGTCTGAAGGTATGTTACACGATACAGTACAACTGATCCATAACATGTCACACTCATGTGTTTCAACCGCGGAAAGGCATCAATAAAACAGCTTGTAAACAATGTCACATAACGTCACATTTACTTCAGAAAAATCATATTCAGCATAAACTCATTAGTCAGCTATAGAGAGGAGCATTCTGCTAAATACATGCACCACGTTACATGTTCATTATAATTTTACGTTAAATATATATATATTTTTATAATTCATTTATGTATTTAATGTTTGAATAAATCATTTATGACAGCTACAATTTAAATGTTTATATTTCAAAAAACAAATTACAGTAGAAATATGATTATGTAATTCTAAAGTTTACATAATCATAACTTTATTATAAACAAACATAATTGAGTGTAATTTTAGTTTTGGATATGTAAATCAGTTAATTTCAACCTTCAATATTATAGTAATATAGTACCAAGTGACTCCCTCTTATAGTTTACAGCATTATTTGAGATTTTTTTTCCTCAAGAAAATTTGCCATTTACTGTATCTGATATACATCCAAAATAATCGATATTGAATTGAAATCGAATAGTAAGCTTGTGACTAGAAATCAAATCGAATCGTGAAAATTGTGTCAAAACCCAGCCCTACTGAATACTGTTAGACTTAGCTGAAAAATATAAAGCACTATTTATTAGGGCCCGAGCACCGATGGTGTGAGGACCCTATTGGAATTGCTCAGCCAATTATTCTTCTTCTCCAAAATGAATCGCATTTTTGAGGGCCTAAACGTTCTCAAAAACTCACGAAACTTTGTTTTGAGGGCCTAAACGTTCTCAAAAACTCATGAAACTTTGCACACGCGTCAGAAGTGGTGAAAATTTACATCTGATATAGGTTTCAGAATTAGGTGTGGCAAAATGGCTCGATAGCGCCACCTACAAAATTTCAATTAAGCACCCTTCATGCTACGTTTCACGTACAGTTATGAAATTCGGTAGACAGATGTAACAGCCCAATACCTACAAAAAAGCCCCATGGTGCAAAGTTTGTAAACCCAACAGGAAGTGAGATATTTTGAATTTTCTCTACAAAATTTTGGCAGTTTTTGCCATTTCCAGACGTTGTACTGTAACGAACTCCTCCTAGAGCTTTAATCAGATCAACATCATATTTGGTCAGTCTAATCTAAAGGCCTTTGAGACGTTAAATTGCGAAGATCTAGAGTTTTCACTGAAGGGCGTGTCCTGACAAAGATCGATGTTTTGCCATGAAACAGGAAGTTGTTGTAACTCGGGCATACAATGTCCGATCTGCCCCAAACTTCACATGTTTTATTAGAGTCCTGACCTGAAGACATCTTCATGACAATATTCAGTTACAGTCATAGCGCCACCTGGGGGCAACAGGAAATGACATGTTTTACACTGTGATTAACTCCTCATAGAGATTAAACCAGAAGCACATCATATATGGCCAGTCTAATCTTAAGGCCTTTGAGATGTTAAATTGCAAAGATCTTGAGTTTTCGTTGAAGGGCGTGTCCGTGGTGACCGACAAAGTCTGATGTTTCGCCATGTAAGGTGAATCACTTTTTTGAGGGCCGAAACATACTCGAAAACTCATGAAACTTTGCAGATGCATCAGAAGTGGTGAAAATTTATGTCTGATATGGGTTTCAGAATTAAGTGTGGCAAAACGGCTCGATAGCGCCACCTACAAAATTTCAACGAAGTGCCCCTGACACTACGTTTCACGTACAGGTATGAAATTTGGTACACACATCTAACAGCCCAATACCTAGAAAAAAGTCTCTTGGAGTGAAATCTGAAAACCAACAGGAAGTCAGATATTTAGAATTTTCTTTGCAAAATTTGTGCAGTTTTTGCCATTTCCAGACGTTGTACTTTAACGAACTCCTCCTAGAGCTTTAATCAGATCAACATCATATTTGGTCAGTCTTATCTAAAGGCCTTTATGACGTTAAATTGCGAAGATCTAGAGTTTTCACTGAAGGGTGTGGCCGTAGCGGCCTGCCAAATTTCAATGTTTTGCCATGTAACAGGAAGTAGTTGTAACTCAGGCATACGATGTTGGATCTGCCCCAAACTTCACATGATTTATTAGAGTCCTGACCTGAAGATATCTATATGCCAATGTTCAGTTGCAGTCATAGCGCCACCTGCCAGCAACAGGAAATGACATGTTTTACACTGTGATTAACTCCTCAAAGACATTTAATAATAACAACATCATATATGGTCAGTCTAATCTTAAGGCCTTAATGACGTTTAATTGCAAAGATCTTGAGTTTTCGTTGAAGGGCGTGTCCGTGGCAGCCTGACAAATTCTGATGTTTCACCATGAATGATAAAGCTGTTGTAACTCAAGCATACAATGTCCAATCTGCTCCAAACTTCACATTAGGGCAGCAACTAATGATTATTTCAATAATCGATTAATCTGTCGATTATTTTTACGATTAATCGATGAATCAGGGAAAAAAAACCATTAAATTTCCAACCTTTTATTCAAAAACAGAACTGACAGTGCAAATTCACAGTGCAAAAAATCCTCAGAACATGCAAAAACAGGTTGCTCTTTTAACATCCCTGAGCTGTTAAAGTAATAAAAAACAAATGAACTAACACAAAAAACATACACATGTATGCTTTACATCTGCCAAATATATAGTTTTTTTTTTAAAATAAAGTGCACAAAAAGATGTATATTTTTGTTTAAAGGGACCTGAGCTGTCAGAACAATACTTTTTTTTTTTTTTTTTTTTAAATAAAGAAAAATACAAATCAGAAAACTTAACAGGATTTGTTTGAATGGTAGAACTTCTTTTCTATACTACACTCACTCACTCACTCCCAAATATATTTGTCAGCAATAACCGATATGGGACAAAGCACAGAATAAATACATGACAACAGATCAGTGTTAATTTTGACATCAAATTTTTATTTAGTTTTAGTCATAGTCTTTTGACTAAAATGCCATTCAGTTTTAATCATGTTTTAGTCATTTGAATTGTTTTAGTAGTTGACTAAATATCACAAGATTTTAGTTGACTAAATCTAACGGGTTTAGTTAAATTGTAATGCATTAAGAATTTCTCTAAAATTTCCAAACCCATTATACACTCCTGGAGAAAACATCTACTGTATTAACCAATTAATATGAATAATATTAAAATTTAAACATGCAATACATACACAGATTTAACAGCTGTGACATAAAAAAAAATTATCATATAATTAAATAAAACCACTCCTCCTAAAGAAGAACACAATGTCTTCTTTTCAATGAATGATATATGCATTCTTTATAACAGCTTGCATACAACATTCCTTATGGATTAAATATAATTAATATATAATAAATCCTTATTAAAGCTAAAGAGCAGTGAGTGATTTTCTCTAACCCTTTCGAGCGTGAGTTTAAAATATTCTAACTGTCCCCCCAGAGTGAGTTTTTTTAAAGCGACCGTTATTTTAGAACGTTTGCCTTTAATGTTTCCATAGCGACGCGTCTTGCGTGTCACAAGCGCTGAACGCAGCCACAATAACACTGTATGACAGATGGATCGCTATTATTTTGTTTTTCCTTGTTTATTTAAAATATTCACAAACTTGCTTACTCTCCGATGGTCTTTCCTCTACCTCCGCTCTGCTATTTATTTATTTATGCTCCGCTCTGCTTCGCGCTCAACCACGCTTTTTTATACTCAAACATCTCCGCATCTTATTGAGAGGCGTAATAGTCGCGCGGCACAACGAATCGATAATGAAATTCGTTGCCAACTCTTTTAATAATCGAATTTTATCGATTTTATCGATTCGTTGTTGCAGCCCTACTTCACATGTGTGATAATGTTTTTGATAATAGTCCTGGCCTGAGGACATCTACATGGTAATATTCGGTTACGGTCAAAGCGCCACCTGTTGGCAGCAGGAAGTGTGGCACTTTGAAATGACTTGGCTATATTTCTCCTGTATTTACTCGCTTGCATCCGTGTCGCCCACTGTTCACTGTTTTCCTGATGCCAACGGGTGGCGGTGAGCCCGGGTGCGAGGGCCCTTTCATCGCTGCTTGCAGCTTTAATTTAATTTGTTTCTTTGTTCTATATGCTTATAATTTGTTCATTACTTTCTGTGTGCATGCACTCACCTAATTGACCCAATCCTCCTAAAATGATTAATTCTTTCCAAATAGAGCTATTTAAGTCATCTGGTGATTTTTTTTTTTCTTTTTTTTTTCATATCGCAATATATATTGCAGAAAAAAATATCACAATGTCATTTTTTTCCAATATCAAGCAGCCCTCAACCAAATATTATTAAACTATTTCAATTATAAATGATGTGGTAACTAGTTTTGATTCGGTATTAACTTTGATGTGCGATGTATTGCAATATAATATTGTTTCACTATCGTAATGCTCTCCCACATATTTTGCTATTATAACTGCACTTATTTCCTTCGTTGGTATAAGTGGCAGTGGGTGGTAATAGCAAGATGGTAGAAGACTATAAGTTTCTTGTCTGATAATGTTTCTTTAGTCATTCAGCCATCCTCCACCCTGAACCACTGTAGGCAAATCACCCTAACACCTTGCAGTATTTGCAAAATATTAAGAATTTTAATAAGAGGGATCATAAAAATTAGCATTGTATTTGTTTTTTTATTTAGTACTTCCCTGATGAAGCAGTTCATTCTGCAAGGTGTAAGTAAACTTTTGACCGCAACTGGATCACCCAAGATGAATTACCTCAGTCATCAGGACAACACTGTTGTAGAATCCTGGGAGAAGCTCCTTCACATTTCCCACAAACACCAGGATTCCAGTGACCACATAAAAAAAGTGACCTTTAAAAAAAGAGAACATTTTTATAAACATTTTTATTCCTACTTTACAAGGAATTAAACATAACTTTATCAATTACACAAATATAGATAACCCAAGACCCAAGCAAATTGAGGGGTTTTGCTTTGAAAATAATAATATCATTATATATAAATATATAATGATGAGATGGGGATTTGTAAGTGCACAGGGAGAATTTATTACTTGCAAATAGAAAAGATTCAAAGTATTTAAAAGCTATAAGGACAGTTGTTGGCAGTGTTTTAGCTTGTAGTGTGTGATCAGGGTGGCTGAATTAATGGCAATATAACTTGTAACATCACCTCATCAATAGAGATTGCTAATGTGTCGTCATCATGACGTATTCCCAGTGGTGAACGCAAAGCATTTTGGGGATCCGCGGCACAAACATACAGGCGCCAGACTTCTTTGCATGGAGAGAAGCACGTAGTGTTCAAGATGCCGTCTACCTGCTGTGTTATAAAGTGCAATAGTCGTTCTCACGATAGAAGTGGCTTAAAGCTTAACGGAATATCCTTTTATCGTTTTCCAGCGTGGAAAAATAATAGTTCAAGCCATGTTTCAGACGTGACGAAAAGGCGACGAATGGCATGGATAGCAGCAGTAAGGAGGCCCAAGATTACCTTTGATAACACTCCACCACACATGATGGTGTGTTCAAAGCATTTCCACAAAGGTAAGTTACAATTACTCTCTGTAAATGTCATGTTGTGGGCAAATAACCAGCGTGTTTTTTTTTTTTTTTTGTGACTTAAAGGTGCTAAAGAGGATCTTTTCGTTGACTGAGAATCCAAAGACTGTTACTGAGTTTTTGAAATGAGCGCATGCGTAAGAACAGCCCCCCTCCTTCGAAGGAACGCCTCCCAAAACTCATAAACACTCGTATTGGAACACGAGTGTTTACCACCGGCATTCGCTGTGATGTGTGTTAGTGGATTCATTATGTCGGACTCACCGCAGGTAACTCATAATCTGCAGTTGTTACTCCTGTCTCCAGACAAAAACATTGCATGCAGCGCCTGTGGAGTGTGGAAAGTTACTGGAGCGCGCAGCCGCGCACGTCTCTCACAAGGAATGTCACGGCAGTGATTGACAAACCAGAGGGCCAATCGTTTACACGATGATCGCGTAAACGATTGGCTGATGTTTTTAAGGCCCTACCTCGTGCACAGATGATGTATATTAATATTATTACTTTCAGTGCACCTAATAAATAGTCTTTTATCAGTTAGTAAAGACAGTTTCAAGTAATATTGCAAAAATGTATAAAACAAAACATCCTCTTTAGCACATTTAAATAGACCATTAGATTTGACATTAGGCCAATGTTAACTGTGAAAAAAAATTAAATGGCTACAAAATGAGCTTAAGTTTTGACCTTAAGTCAATGTACTAAAGCGTAACGTTAATCAGTTTTAAATGTTGTAAATCTAGGCTACATAACAATTTATTTAGTGACTGTGTTTTCAGGCAAACCTGCCTATGAAATGTTGGAGTGTGATCCTGACTGGGCCCCTTCTCTGTACCTCGGCCACACTGAGGTCAAAGTTGCGAACACAGACCGGTTCAAGCGGTTTAGCAGAAGAGCGACGAGATCACAACAACAACAGCAACACCCATCGCTAGGCACTGACAACACTGGTCCTGAGGCTGAGTTGGATAATGCAGCACCTTTACACCCAGGTAAATAGTAAAAGAATACAATATACACTACCGTTCAAAAGTTTGGGGTCAGTAAGATTTTTAATGTTTTAAAAGAAGTTTCTTCTGCTCACCAAGGCTGCATTTATTTGATTAAGAATACAAACAAAAACGGTAATATTGTGAAATATTATTACAATTTAAAACAGCTGTTTTCTATGTCAATATACAGTAAAGTGTAATTTATTCCTGTGATCAAAGCTGAATTTTCAGCATCATTACTCTAGTCTTCAGTGTCACATGATCCTTCAGAAATCAATCTAATATGATTGCTGCTCAAGAAACATTTATGATTATTTTCAATGTTGAAAACAGTTATGTATATTTTTATTTCATGATGCTATGATGAATAGACAGTTCAAAAGAACAGCATTTGTCTGAAATCTAAATCTTTTGTAACATTAAACACTACCATTCAATAGTTTGGGGTCAGTAAGAATTTTAATTTTATTTTTGGGGATAGAAATAAAAAAAAATAAATCAATACTTTTATTCATCAAGGATGAGTTAAACTGATCAAAAGTTACAGTAAAGACATTTGTAATGTTAGAAAATATTCTATTTTAAATAAATGCTGTTCTTTTGAACTTTCTATTCATTGAAGAATTTTGAAAAAAAATGTACACAACTGTTTTCAACATTGATAATAATAATGAATGTTTCTTGAGCAGCATCAGCATATTAGAATGATTTCTGAAGGATCATGTGACACTGAAGACTGGAGTAATGATGCTGAAAATTCAGGAATCACAGGAATAAATTAGATTAAATATATTTAAATATAAAACAGTCTTATAAAACAGTAGTGTATGTTGCCCCCTGTGTACAGCTAATCTGTATTCCTTAGGAATAGAGGTTGTGATATGACACAGTTTCTTTATATTGTTACTGTCAGACACTACACCTGCAACTGAGATGGAAGGTCCTGTGAATCCACCCCCATCGCCGGGTACTGTCCACACCGGTCATGAGACTGAGTTGAATGAAGCAGCACATTTGTTCCCAGGTAAATATTGGTAACAGACACAAGTAGACTCAATATATTTTATGTGCAATGGTGTTTCTTTATCTAGACAAAGGATTGAACCTAAGTATAAGTACCTTTCACACAGAGTTGTAGCTTTTCTGACACAAAGGCCAGTCATTCTAGGAGGTCATTATTGCATTTGGCATGCTAATGTAACAGTCTTGAAATACTTGGAGCAGCTATCAGTAACAAAAGTATGGTGTGAAAGTCACATCCATGGGCCCAGTTCTTCAAAAGAGTCATTTGGATCAAAGTGATCTAGATTGATAAATCCCATGTCTTGATGTGTGGAATCAAGGATTACATTTGAACTGGTCCCTGATCACAGATACAAAAACATGGAATTTTCAAATCGGGATCATTTTAACCAAATTAGACTGTTTTGAAAACAGTGGGCCCTGGGCATCAGGCAAGTATACAGAGATTTACAGTTTATTCTTATTGTTATTACAATTAGACTACTCTGCACCTGTGGCAGAGATGGAAGGACCAGAGACTCAGCCCCTACCATCAGCCCCAGACAATGCAGGGAGAGAAGAAGAGATGGAAACTGAAACATCAGGGGATGATGGTGCTCCAATGGGGAATGCAGAAGAACAGCAGAACTGCACCATGTGTGGCCTCAGACTCAATGAAATAATACGCTTGCAGGAAGAGAATCGAAAACTGAAGGAGAGCTCTCCAAAAAGGCCCTGGATGAGAAATTTCTCAAAGACAATGATTCAAAGGTGAAGTACTACACTGGCCTTCCATCTTTCAGTCTATTGATGGGAGTGCTGATGCAAATCATTCCCAGTCTACCTAAATTAGAAACAAAAGAAAGAAAACTCTCCCATTTTCAAATGCTCCTCCTGACCCTTATGCATTTAAGACTTGATCTGCCTGTCGAACATGTTGCATACCTCTTTGACATTAGCCGACAAACCGCATCCAATCTGTTCATTGAGACCATCAATGTACTGCATGCACATCTCAGCCCTTTGGTGCACTGGCCAAAGCGCCATTGTATACAGGCAAGCATACCACATCAGTATGTAGAGATGTTTGGGAATCGTGTTACTGTTATTATTGACTGCTTCGAGCTTTTCATTGAAAGGGCACAAAATCTACGTGCAAAGGCACAGACATATTCAAACTACAAAAGCAGGCACACAATGAAATATCTCATTGGCATAACACCACAAGGTACCATCTCTTTCATTTCCAAAGGGTGGGGGGGGCGTGCCAGTGATAAACAGATCACAGAGAACTGTGGCTTTCTTCAGAAGCTCTCGCCTGGAGACCTAGTGTTAGCAGACCGTGGATTTGATGTTAAAGAAAGTGTTGCCCTTGTGGGTGCTACACTGAAAATACCTGCCTTCACCAGGGGCCACAGCCAACTTAATGCAAAAGATGTGGAAGAGACCAGGAAGTTGGCTCATGTCAGGATCCACGTGGAGCGAGTGATAGGGTGTATGCGCTCTAAGTTTAACATATTAAATGACACAATACGCCTGGGATTTGTGGTGCCTTGTGAGGGGGAGGATAAGACTTTGCTGGATAAAATTGTGGTTGTGTGCTGTGCTTTGACCAATATGTGTCCAAGTGTTGTTGTGAAGCCGTCGTGTTAGAATTATACACCATGCTCACATCTACTTTGTAAATGTTTTTTTATTTTACAAAAGAATAATTTTTAGCCATGTCTGTAAATAAAATACACAAAGACTGAATGAAATTCTGCCTCCTTTATCTGTATTAAGGAAGAATTGTGCAAAATCAGTGTTCTTTGGTTACAAACACAATAACATAGTAACTGTATATAACATAGTAACACAATAACTTAAATAGTAGTAACAACCAACTTAATTTCAGTTTCTTTACATATTTAACATGTAAATACATTTAGATGAATACATTTACATTATAAAGAGTCCATAGAAAAGATGAGAAACTGGAAATGTATGAGAAAGATAAGAACTGGAAATGTATGAGGTTGGTTGTGGGTGATAAATCACAGACATGTGCAAGCATCGCATTGCCATGACTCTTCTCTGGCTGGTGCACTGCTGAGTCCCACGCAACCTAAATGGAACCACTGTATAGGACAGTTCTGATTATCGCAAGCAACCATATCATCAAGCTCTTCAGGCTGTCTGCAGAAGCACCACAACACAGCCTTTTCACATGCCCTTCTTTTGGGCTGGGGGGTGTTAGCTGGCTGCAGTGTGGCCAATGGTATTTTGACTGTGTTTTTTCGTGCTCGTTTTTGTTTTTGTCTGTGGGTTGTGAATCAAATAATGGCACAGGTAGTTCAGCTGGAGGCACAGGTAGGTCAGCTGAAGGGGGGGTGCTGGTAGGGGCTGGTGGGACAACCTTGTACTTAGGTGTTTTACCTGGCTGTAATGTGGCCAATGTTTTTCTGACTGTGTTCTGTGCTCGTTTTCTGGGTTTGTCTGTGAGCTGGGAATCGGATGATGGCACAGGTATCTCAGCTGAAGGCACAGGGGGTGGGGGTTGAGTGTAGTGATGGGCTACAAGCGCAGGTAGGACAACCTTGTAAAAAAAAAATTGTGCGGTTGGCAAAAGTGTCTCCCAAAGTTCTACGTCAGGCATGACACGCACAGTTGCAAGGCTTTTGGTCGTCCAAACAACAAAGTCACAGAACTGTGACTCGGTGACAAAGATCTGAGTTTGTACCTGTTTGTAGTACTTGTGGGTCTGCTTCAACTCCATCCTTCCTTCTGTGAACTGCAGACAAAACTCCTTGTCAGTACATGCCTGCAGAATGTTATGGTCCTGGTGCTTAAAAGGCCATTTAATCTCCACACATCCTTTCCCGCAACATGCACAATGCACAAGTGCATCAGGAGTCGCGCCTATTTCAGGGAAATAAGGGTTGATTATGAATCCACAGTGTTCCACTTTCATGTCCCTGTGCCGCAGCTCTGTCTGTGTGATGTAGGAGGCCCTTGCCGTATCCTCTTTTTCTCTCCCCCATTTAATGGCCTCTGGGCCATTGTCAATCTGTC